>NW_024571693.1:115000-145255 GCF_018320785.1 Cheilinus undulatus
AGTGACTGTATTTTATTTCATAGCAATTTAGATTTTTATTTAAAAAGGTTGTGTATATGTTGATTTACTGCTCTGAATAAGGCTGTGATGAGCAATGACATAAACGTGTCACACTGCTTCAATGATGGAGAGAAAAGGAGGAAAGGCAGGATTACGTGCTGCAGCAGTATGAATGTAGGCCAAAGAAATGCATGTATATTAATGATTTTACTGTTTAAAACATTTTCTAATAATGAGCCATGTCTGGACGTTGCGGACATCACCGCCTCCTTCTGTAAAAAGATGCTGATGTTGTAACGTTTCAGCCGTGACTGCGTTATCCTGACGTTTACTTGCCAGGTGGAAAGGCTTGTAAATAACTGGGAAAATAATAATTGAAAGCAAAATAATGTCAGCTGTAACAGTTACAACAGTTAGCTATGTGCCTCAGACACACTTTACTCCGCTGACCGCGGTGCTTCATCTCTCTCACCTCTTTGAACCTCGGCAGACCAGAGGATGCTGTCTTTAGAGCTCATCAATAAACGTTGATAAGCTTTGTTCAGATTGCGCAAATAAATATTTTTTTGCACACTGAAGGTTCAGAAAACCAAGACGAAGCTTCATATAATAGTTAGAAATCATCATGAGAACTAAATCTTAAGTTTCACTTTGACTCCAGTGTGAGGCTCGGCTGCATCGAGGAGCAGAGGGGGAGGGGGGGAGGGAGCAAAGAGCGAGAAGTAGTAGAGCCAATCCTACAATAAAACAGATTAAGCAGATCGCCAATACATTCTGTTTCTTCACGATCTGAGATTGTCTTATCGCGCACCCCTAACCCCAGCATCCACCTGTCGGATTCTCAACACTGTAACTCCTTGAAAGTTTGCTCAATCTAAAAAATTCCAACGCTGACAGAGAGCTGAGAATCTGTGCTTTCCGGCAATATATGATGTGTGGTATATATATTACGGTAATGTCAAACACCACCGTGAAAATGGCAGCTTTGGCAGAAGAGAAGTGAGAAAGGAAAGTGAAGGAAGAGAGTAAAAGGAGAGCGAGCGACAGTGGTGTTTTGTTTTCAAAAAAACAGCATTAGATAGTGGCATTTGTGCGTGTCTGTCATGTGCAATAACAATATGTTACTTGAGAATAATGAGAATGCATTTTTCCACCTTTATTTGCACTAATTGTCACCTATGTATATAGTTATCTTTTTCACTGTGTTTTGCAAAGCCAGAGTCTTAGACTCAAAAAATGACTGCTGACTGTTCTAAACATGTATAGGTTCCCATTTCAAATGTCAAATCAAAACTTCATGAGCAACAACAGAATTTCTTCTCATAAAAGCCATGAAAAACAAATCTGTTTTTGTGTTTTTCTTCTTTTAAACTGCTGCCAATTCCATATAATGTGCAATAATCATTAACCAGATGTTGAAAAGTCAAGTTCAAGTACTCCTGGGAAAAGGGACCAAAGTTCTCAGACTTAGGGCATTTCCTGACTATTTTACAGCCATAATAACAAAATGTCCAAATCACCATTTTTAGACTCAGTAGGTAAAGGGTTAAGAAAAAAAGCTCACTAGCGCTGAGGATGACACAAGATGATAAAGGAAGATCATTTACCATGAATTTAAAGTGTTGAAATGTTGTTAGTTTTTCATACCTTTTTTATAGTCAACACCTTGTCTGAAGATCCATCCCTGCCATCTATAAACCACGTATAAGTGATTGGTTCAGCCTCTGCAGTGTTTCCTTCACACTTCAGGTCACAGCTGGTCCTCTCAGTGTTACAGAATGTTTCTACAGAGGGTTTAGCTACATGAGCTGACAGAAGAAAGAGCAAAGATACGGGGTACTTTAGAGGACTTGAGGTCAAAAGAAGTCTAAGAATGATCTGGTGGTTAAACTTTATTTCAAAAATCACCGCTCACAGATAATAGAGAGATGAGTCTTGCTGGAGTTTTTGCCGTTAATCTCTGGTGTGTAGATGCCGTTGTCATTCAGGTTTAGTTCTTTGATGGTCAGTGCTCCAGAATCAGTGTTCACCTCACAACGACCTAAAATCATAAACAGACATGGTGACATGTGACAGCAGGTAGCAGGAAAAATATAAAACGGAAATGGAAAAAAGACAAAACAAAAATCAAAAACAACTGTGGTAAATATCTGTTTATTTTTATTCTAAGGTTCAAATGCATTACTCATCCATCCCTCAACCTTAAACCACTCAAAAACACAATAAAACAACTCAGAATAGGACAAGCATGGGATTTATCCATTGTTTCAGGCAGTGACAGAAAGAAAACCCAAAACACGATTAGTCCTGTCTTGACTTTTGCTGACACTGAAGTATTATACCTGATATAACATCTTACACTGAAAACATGTGAAAGGAGCACCCACATTTACATCCTAAAATGAACTGAAATCAAAACCTTTAACTCTCTTTTTTTTTATCCATTTAGACACATCGATGCTAAAAGCAAATTAAAGGCCATGATAAAATCACTGGTCATTCACATTAGCAATAATCAGTGGCTGATTTATTCTAATACCTTCAAGTTTGTTTCTCTGTTAACATATCAAAAGCTATGATTTTGATCAAGGTGCCTCTTGTGTTTTCAAGCTGAATAAATATATATAAGTACATCAGTGAGTGAATTTACCTTCAAATTGGCCAAGGCACTCAAACTCGTCTCCATACCACCCTGCTGCAATATTTTCATTGTGTTTCCACTCTATTCTTCGGATAGTATCAGTCATGGGGGGTGGTCTGAGGATCACATCTTCACCTTTAGCTCCGTAAACTAGGACAGCCGTAAAAAAAGGCACCAAATGTCATTAAACTCCTAAATGCACTGTTAAGTTGACTAAATATAAACAAACAGCATATATGAACACGGTGACAGATCTGGAAATGGTGGAAAAGGTCTAGATACTAATTCACAGATGAAGGCAGAACTGGTATCAAGTTATGTTCTAGGGTCTCTCTTAAACCTACATTTGTCATGAATGATCTTCAGTTTCCAAAATGGAAAAATTTATAATACAAACAGATGATCGGCTCAAATGATGTAAGTTTATGTTTCTGATTGGGGACTTCCGGTCAGCGAAGAAGATGACAGCATAAAATTTTTCTCCCGATAGCTAGCTTTAAACAAACTCCAAGTAATCCATTAAAAAACTTGTTAAGCAGATTCAATGAGCGGGGGAGTTGTAACCAGAGGTAAGAAGAAACGTAAACAAGAGAAAGGACATTATTCTGACACAATGGACCAGTCCGAAGACGAACGGGAGCAATTTGCTAATGCTAACCAGCTAGATGTGACCATGCGCTCAGGGCTCGAGGCAATTAGCAAAGAGATACACGACCTCAAAACCGAAATGAAAAAGGACTTGACCGACCTCAAAGAACAAGTCACAAAGGACGTCAAACGAGAAATCAGTGAATTAAAACAGGAACTATACCAACAGCTCTCGGCTAACACAAAAACTTTACAAGCACATGGAACTCAAATCGCCGAAGCAGAGGACTGCATCACTGAAATGGAGGCATGGAATATGGAGGTAAAGGAGGCTCTCTGTAAATCACTTAAACAACAGAAAATACTACAAGACAAACTGAACGATGTCGAGGGGAGGAGCAGAAGGAATAACATTCGCATCTTTGGAATACCCGAGGGTAAAGAAGGGGACTCAGCTTCCGCCTATATCCAACAGTTACTCATTACGGAGCTTTCCTTGCCACCTGACATCAACCTGCAAGTACAGCGAGCGCATAGAGCGCTGGCCCAAAAACCGGGCAGCAACTCACCACCGAGGTCCATGGTGGTCAATTTTCTGGAATATACTGTTAAGGAGAAGGTCCTGAGAAAAACCTGGCAAAAGAAAATTAACGTGGAGGGGAAGCAACTGATATTTGACAATGACTATGCAACCGATGTAGTTCAGAAACGAAAGGCTTACAGCGGGATCAAGAAAGTGTTGAAGGAGAGGGGGATCCGATTTCAGACTCCTCTTACTAAGATGAGAGTTCACTGGGACACTGGACCGAAGTTGTACGAATCCGCACAGGAGGCAGCACATGACCTGAGGAAACGGGGACACGCAGTGGAGCTGCCCAAACACACCTCTGTGGATCATGATGCAACGCTGGAGCGGCTGCACCAGGGGCTGCCATGGCAACGAGTCGGTGAGAGAGGAGGAGACGGAGCAGCGCGGCGCGCGAAGCAAAAGTTACAGGAGTTCGAACGGATCTCCACCTGATAAACACTCTCCCCCACGTATGTACTATCATCCCAGCCTCTTAGACATTATTCTTTCACTCGTCTTCACCTATTTTTATTTTCAATGAGGCTGTATACAAACAAAATAAGCGGCTATTTGGAAAGACCTCTTCAAAGTTTACAATCAGTCTATCGGGAAAGTTTAAGAGATATAAAACGTTGGACAAGTAGTTATGTGTGAAAGTTTTTTTCCCACCACTGCTGAAGGGCCCTCATCCTTTATGAGGATTTCCCCTCTACCCACCAACAGGGTTATGGGTTGGCAGCAAAGCACCCTTTTTTGGAAGTCATCCGTTTTTGTGTTTTTGTTTGGGGTTTATGAGCCAGTTGTTCAGGCCTATTTGGTTAGTTTTTTTCAGGGACTATACTGTCGGACATTGTACAAGAAAAATGGCACTTAACAGAGTGAAAGTGGTGTCACTCAATGTGAATGGTCTGAATAATGCTATTAAGAGGAAAAAGGTACTCTCTGAACTTAAAAAAGGAAAGCCTCATATTTTGTTTTTACAAGAAACAAAGCTGAACCAACAAGAACATGAAAAATTTAAGCAGTTGGCTTACAAGAAAACTTTTTACAGCTTCAATATTCCTAATAACAAGAGGGGGGTTGCAATCCTTATACCAAATTCTGTACGGTTTGAAGATTATAAGCAAATTAATGATAAAAATGGGAGGTATGTTGTAGTTAAGGGCAAACTACAGAATGAGATAGTAACACTGGTCAATGTATATGCCCCCCCAGAAAGTAAAAAAAGTTTTTTCAAATCCTTGTTTAATCTTATAGCATTAGAATCTGAGGGTATCTTGATATGTGGAGGCGATTTTAATGTGACATTACAGCATAGTTTGGACACTACAAGTTTTCGTTGTGACAAAAAAACATTTATCAAAGTTTATCAATATAACATTGCAGGAAATGGGAATGTTGGATGTTTGGAGGGATTTACACCCGCTGGAAAGAGACTACACGCATTATTCAGGGTCTCACTTGGTCTACTCCAGAATTGACTATTTTTTTTATAAATGCTGTAGACAGGTACAGGGTGGAGAAATGCGAGATTGGGGTAGTGAGTATCTCGGACCATAGTCCGGTATCTCTGATAATTAATTTGAATGAAAGGAAACGAAACACTTTGTGGAGGTTGAATGTGGGTATTCTGAACAACAAGACAATAGTGGAACAAATAAGGGCAGATATTAAAAGCTATATAGAGGAAAATGATAATGGGGAGGTGGATCCAGCCATACTCTGGGATGCATTAAAAGCAGTATTACGTGAAAAACTGATTGCCTTAACCTCAGCACAGAAGAAGGCAAAATATACCAAATATAATCAACAAGTGGGAATTCTGAAGGAATTAGAAAAGCAACATAAAAAATGTCAAGATCCTAAAATATACAGACAAATTAAGAAAGCAAAACAGGAGATTGATGACATTCTCAGAGAGGAGGTTGAAAAGAAAGCTAGATTTCTAAAACAAACATATTACGAATCCGGTCCAAAAAGTACTAAACTATTGGCAAGAAGACTACGCAAACAACAATCTGCTAATACCATCAATAAAATAAGAGACCCTAAAAGCTGCCAATTAACCTATGAACCTGAGGAAATATTGAATGTATTTAAAGATTATTATAAAAAGCTTTATTCAAAGCCTTTATCAGCTGATGAGGACACTATTAGAAATTTTCTCAACACACTCGATCTGCCATCTATTGGTGAGATGCAGAACAACATTGTAACTACGGAAATAAGAAAAGAAGAAATACTAGATGCGATCAATAGAACAAAGGCCAATAAATCTCCGGGTAGTGACGGGTTCCCGTCTGAGCTGTATAAAATATTTAAAAAAGAATTAACTCCTCTACTTTTGTCATCTTTCAACTGGACGCTGAAGGAGGGAGGGATACCTCCATCATGGCAGGAGGCAATCATTTCACTCATCCCAAAGGAAGGTCAGGATAGAGAACAATGCAGCAACTTTCGTCCAATCTCAATCCTAAATGTTGATTATAAAATTTACACTTCAATTCTTTGTAAAAGATTAGAGACCTTTATCCCTGAGTTAATTGATGAGGATCAAACTGAGTTTATTAAAGGACGTCAGACCCAAGACAACGTCAGAAGGACACTCCACATTTTAAATCACATACAAAAAAAGGGTGTTGAAGCCATGGTAATCAGCCTTGATGCAGAAAAGGCATTCGATAGTGTCAGTTGGGCATTTTTATATTTAACACTGGAAAAATTTGGTTTCAATGAAAAGTCAATACAAAACATTAAAAATATATATCAAGAACCGACTGCAAGAATAAAAGTCAATGGTCATCTATCGGAAAGGATAAAATTAGAAAGAGGCACTAGACAGGGCTGCTGTCTGAGTCCTACACTCTTCGCCCTCTATATAGAACCATTAGCACAAGCCATCCGACAAAATGTTAGTTTAGAGGGATTGAGAATTGGGAACGAAAAGCATATAATTGGCCTCTTCGCGGATGATGTAATTATTTTTTTAATCCATCCAGAAAAAGGATTCCCCTTGCTGATGAATTTTCTGAAGGTTTATGGATTTTACTCAGGATATAGGATTAATGTAACAAAAACACAGGTATTAACATTTAACTATTCCCCATCTCAAGAAATTAAAGACACATTTAACTTTAATTGGAACTGTAAAACAATGAAATATCTTGGAGCCACAATAACTAAGAGACTTGACAAATTATATGAAGTAAACTACAATGTGATTGAACAAAACATACAAAGGGATTTACAAAGGTGGTCGACTTTCCCTCTAGATTTTAATTCTAGAATTAAGGTAGTTAAAATGAACATCATCCCAAGGTTGCTGTACCTGTTTCAATGTTTACCAATAATGATACCACAAAGCAAATTTAACACCTGGGACAAAAACATATCAAGATTCATATGGAATGGCAAAAAATCGAGAATAAAATATTCAACTCTTCAACTCCCTAAGAGTAGGGGGGGATGTCCCTGCCTAATTTGCAAGAGTATTTCTACTCAGCACAGTTGAGGCCACTGACTTGTTGGTGCATATCTGAATATGAAGCCAGGTGGAAGGATATAGAAATGATGGACATGGATTTACAGATTCCAGCCTTGATAGGTAATGGAGAACGGACAGAAATTACAAAACATGGAATAGATCCAATAACACACTTTACACTGGACGTTTGGGATAAGGTCATAAAGAAATACAAACTACAAACAGAGAGAAAGATATTGAACTGGGTTGCATATGATCCAAATTTCATACCAGGTAAATATGACTCAAGATTCAAACAGTGGACAAAAAAAGGAATTACGGCTCTCTGTACCATTTTAAAACATGGGGAATGTATGAGTTTTCATGAATTACAAAAGAAATTTGGACTAGAAAAGGAAGATTTCTTTAGATATCTACAGATTCGACATTATGTCTTGAAAGAAGTCAAAGCTGATCCCAAAAAGGAATTGAACGGCATAATCCAAATTATAGTTGATGCCTATCATCAGGGGAAATCTCGTATCATATCTGCTTTTTATAAGGCATTTGGGGAAAACAGAACAGCTACGACACTGTACATTAAAAACAAATGGGAACTAGAATTAAAGACAATGATATCAGATGAGGATTGGTATAGAATGTGTATGACACAATGCACGACCACAAGCTCACAAATTTGGAGAGAGTTTGCGTGGAAGAACCTCACCAGGTTTTTCATAACGCCACAGATTAAGAGCAGGCAGCTAAAGACCTCCCAACCATGCTGGAGGTTATGTGGAGACCAAGAAAGCAACCATACACATGTGTTCTGGAGCTGTTCTGTTTTAAAACCTTTCTGGAATTCTGTAAATACTACTGTGAGTACTATAATGGGTTATGATATTCCAAATAGTTGTGTTGTCATGTACCTTGGAAACATTGAAGAAACTGTGGGAAAAAATGATCGATACTTGTTCAAAATCCTAATGGTGGCCTGTAAAAAAGCTATAACTAGAAACTGGTACAAAGCTGAATCTCCAAAGAAAGAACACTGGTTGGAAATTATACAGGATATATATGTAATGGAAAAGTTGACACACCAACTAAAATTCAAAGGAAAAGAACATGAACAGATCTGGAGGAAATGGACTATGTACATTGAAAGTGATGCCAAAGTCTGATTTGTCTATGTAGGAATGAGAAGATTACCTGCAGTGTCCCTGGAAACTTTTGTGTTTATGTTGATTTTTCTCTGGAAATACATTGTGTTGTTTATGTTGTTGGAAAATGAGAAAAATAAAGTTAGAAAAAAAAAAAAAGTTTGTTTCTATCTGATAAATTTAGCCTTGTATATGTGAAATATTTGAAAAAGTATTAAAATATACAAACTTTGTTTAATGTAGGGGTTTATGACGCTTTCACTGGTTTCATTGCTGACTGGGTTCTTCATCATACATCTGAAACTGTCCCCCTTTGTATCCTAAACATTGAGGGAAAGATAAAGAATAGAGACTATGAAAACAAAGGATGACATAATGTGTTTCAGAATGATCATTAATTATGGATTTTAAGTGTTCAAACTCATCAGCTCAGGCTCAAGGAAATGTTTCTGGTTTTCATACCTTTGTTATAATGAACAGGTAGCCTGAAGGTCCATCCCTGCCATCGACAAACCACTTAAAGATAATGAGTTCAATGTCTGCAGTGTTGCCTTCACAGGTCAGGAGACAGAAGGCCATCTCAGTTTTACAGGAGGTTTTTACAGAGGGTTTAGCTACACGTGCTGAATGAGAAAAGAGAAGGGGTACTTTAGAGGACTTGAGGTAAAAAAGCAAAATAATCTGGAGGTTAAACTTCATTTAAAATTCTCCACTTACAGATAACAGAGAGTTGAATCTTGTTGAAGACTCTGCCGTTAATCTCTGGTGTGTAGATGCCGCTGTCGTTCAGGTTAAGTTCTTTGATGGTCAGTGCGCCAGTATCATTGTTCACCTCACAACGACCTAAAATCATGAACAGACATGGTGACATGTGACAGCAGACAGGAGAGAAAATTCAAAACAGGGTGAACTGGGGAAAAATACCGTGGTGGGTCCCTGTTTTTATCATATTATTATTGTTTTATTCTATGTTTCAACTGCATCTCTCATCAGTAGACAACTACTGTAACCACAGACTTTGCACAAGCAGACATCTTTAAAGATGGATTACATTAATGGTCTTTGGTGAAATAAAAAATTTCTATACCTCGAAAAATTAAAACGTGATGCCTACAGTTTCTATAAAATGACTGTAATAACTGAACTGAAGTGGATATTAATGGATTCCAGTCATGGTTACCTTGTATTCTGTTTCTGTGGTGTATTGGTGAGCTTAGAAGAAGAGCTGGGTGGTTTCTGTTGTAATGTGATGTAGACATTTTTAAAACAGAGACTTCAGTGTCCATACATGTGGCTAAGACTTTGTACAATCTGCGTTTTCTTCTAAAGACATGATAGTGTAATAATCCTCCTGTGGTGATTGCCACGTCTTTGGTTTTATTTTGGTGACTTTCTGTTCTGGTGAGTTGGTTTTCGGGGCAACTTTACTTGTGGCTGTGAGGCACTCCCCCCCGGCGCGGAGACTGGGCTGCACACCTGAGATGCATCTCCAATCAAGCTCTCCCCTAAAGAAGGCTGCAGACGCTCTCTTCTGTTCCAATGTATTATTGTCCTCCCACAGTGGTACATCGGCTCTCTCTAAGTTCTACTCTTGTGATTGAGTAACTTCTTGTGAAACCTTTTTGATGATTTTGACTAACCGTGCCTCTCCTTCCTTCTTTCCAGTGCCTCACTCTTGCCTCTCGTCAGCCCCAAACCCAGCACACTCTCACTTGGAATTTATTCACTCTCTGGACTCACGGATTCCCCCTCCCTTCCTCCCCACCATTACCTGTAATAAAATTGTTAAAACTTCTTCCTGGTCTGCTTTTGGGTTCCAACCACACTCCACATGTCACTTCCAACACATTTGAAACTTGCAGACTTGCACGCTGTCTCACCAGAAGTAAAAAAGTAGATTTTAAGGGACCAGTCTTGTCAGAATTATTTTATATTTTGATAACTGCTCAAAACCTGAAATATGCTAATTATTTTTTATGTGTTTTTTGCTCTACTCTCACAAAAAATATTAATGTGGCTCTGTGTGTGTGGGTGTGTGTGGGTGTGTGTGAGATTAGGTCCTGGTGCTGAGGCTGCTACAGAGATTGCTTCCACCTGAGGTGCTCCAGCAAGTCTACAAATACCTGCTGCTGCAGTCTGCTCTTCCTCTTTTGCTTCAGTCACTTCCAACAAAGCAGCTTGTGTATGCTCTGTGTGTGTGTGTAGTCTGTACTCTGAGAGTTAAGTATTTAGGAAATAGTAGTAGTGTGTGTTAACTTGCTTAATTTACTGTTAAGCCAAAACTTAACATCTTGTGTTACCTTTAAGATTTCAGACTTTAAACTATGAGATGTTTAGCTGCCTAGGGTGTGGTTAAAGCCAAAAAAAAAAAAACTTTGTGTTAACTCTGATGTTTCAGCACCCCAGTGTTAGGGGGTAATATTTTGTTGTATGGTTTTTGCTCTGTGGATAGCAGATAAACCACTGTGTTTCTTTTCTTCTTTGAGGATTTGTGCTGCTGGCTTTCTTGGGAGTGGATGGAGTCTGGGGCGATATCATGTTATGTCTAGGATCCTCTAGACCAGAGACATTACACCCCACTAAAAACACTCAAACCAGTGCAAAAAGCATACAGAAGGATAAAAGATCACAGATATCATAACTGTCCCCTGGGAAGTCAAATTGCTTTTTCTACACACAAACCATTTATTCAAAGTTGGAATACAAGGAATAAAAGACAACATTCATCAGAAAAATCCATAATAAATATCACAAATAAACATCACATAAAGCTGTTCAAGAGGCTGATGGCAGTCAGAACAAAATACTTAGATAATATAATTGTTTTTTTCTGGCTTTGTATCATTTAAACAGGTCATTCAGATTAGTGCTGGCAGTTCTGCAGCACATCCTGTATTGACGAAGCCCAGCAACCTGTTCTTGTTTTTTTAAATGACCGAAATAAAGTCACTATAAAATACCTTCAAATGTCTTTTATTTGACAAACCAAATAGTCAAATTTGGATTAAGCTGCTTATGTTTTCAAGTTTAAATAAACAAGTAGCCTATATTTGTAAGCAAATTTACCTTCAAACTGGCCAAGGCACTGATATTTGTCTCCACTCTGCCACTCTGCTGCAGTGTTTTCATTGTGTTTCCACTTTATTTTTTGGATAGGAAGATCTAGGTGGGGTGGTCTGAGGACAGCATCTCCACCTATAGCCATGTAAACTGGGTCAGCTGTAAAAAAAAAAAAAAAAAAGAACACCAGAGGTCATTATTGAATATTTCTAGTCTTTTCTGAGTTATCTAAATCACATTTTCCATCCTGAACCATTTCTTAATCCATTAGCAACAAAAATGCTCTTAAAGCAGGCAGACAGACATTACAAGCTATTTTCTCCACACACATAAGATGGAATCTAAGTAAACAAAAAAACAAATGTATTTATCTAGTTATCCATTTAAATTTATTTAACCAAGAAAACCTCACTGAGATTAAGAATCTCAGCAGCACAACGAACAGAGCTGCAAACATGAAGAAACACTACAAACACAGATCAACCAATGACTGGTTCACAGAGCAGAAAGTCATCAGTCAAAACATCTACAACCTGATTAATCTTCCTCCAATGCCTTCAATCTATCTTTACATTTTGAAAACAACTTTAATAGACCAGCTCTCCCAGACATTCATGTTCCTGCAGAACATTCCAGGCTGTTACCTGAAACTCCTTTTACCATCACAAGCTTAAAACTTGTTTTAAGAAGAATAATAAGACGAGTGTGTCTGCAAGCTCACAGGCAGCAGGTTTAGGACCGCCCCATCCATAAACAGAAATTCATAAATTATATATATATATATAACCAGAGTAAGGTTTATGCCACAGCTTCCCTAAATTAACAGCACTGGTAATTACCTAAATCATTTTTTATTTTTCTGCATTGGTTAATACACCAATATGTAGAAGCTCTTTAACCGAAATTATATTTTTTTATGCTAAGATATAATTATTATTGTTATCCATGAATTTTAAAAATTTACTGATTTACAATCTATATTTACATCTATATTTTCTCCTAACGCTCGGCACGTGTTGTGTTGTTCGTGTCACCAGATAAAGTTAAATATGTTTTTAATATTTCTGAAACTACCGAGAGTACCTGGATGCAGCAGAGGACCTCCACTTCAAACCAAAATTGCCGCCATATCTCGTCTTCTAATACCAGAAGTCACGTGAACTGAACATGTTCGTCGTTGTTTTCTCCGTGTGTTGCCGCCATGTTAATAGAGGCAAGTCCGCCAAGTAAGGAAATACAAGTAGACGAAACATTTGACAGTTTTCAGGTTTACAAACAGAGTGATAACGCTACATTAATATTAATGAATCCATTTATGATCCAAATTTAAGTATCACTTTGCACAGACCTACTATGCCACAGGAGACTGGCTGGCCGGACGTCGGTGTCGCCGCCATGTTGGCAGAGGCAAGTCGCTACGTCAAGACAAGGATCGTGCACGTTTTCGGAATAAAAAACTTAAACAACAAGACTGCATGGATTTTAATGAAAAATTTATGACAAATGATTCATGTTAAAATAATAACTGACAGTGAAACATAAAAGCAGAATCTGCTTTCTTGTTCTTTCTCTTTCTTCCATATTATGTCTGTGCAAAGTGATACCTGAATTTGAATCATAAATCAGTTACTTAAAATTAATGTAATGTTTTTACTGTGTTTGTTAACCCGAAAACTCGCAAATTTTCTTGTATTTCCTTACTTGGTGGATTTGCCTCTATGAACATGGCAGCAACACATGTAGAAAACAACGACAAACATGTTCAGTTCAAGTGACTCCCAGTATTAGAAGACAAGATATGGCGGCAATTTTCCGACTTCTGGTGTGAAGTGTAGGTCCTCTGCTGCATCCAGGTCCCTCTCCAAACTCCTTTTACCCCTCACAAGCTGTAAACCTATTTTTATACTATGGCTGTTAAGTAAAGCCTTTTAAATGATGATATGCCAATAATTTAGACGAGTGGTCAAAGAAGGCCAACCAACCCCATCATGCACAATGCAATGATAAGTTCAGGACTTAAAGTTCATTATAAAACTTAGTGCCCCATGATAGACAGTATCCAAAGATTTATGGCATCGAGAAGATGCACGCATGTACAGAACATCACAATAATCAGTAACAGGCACAAAAGTGGCAGAAACAAGAAACAGAAACAAGCCTTTTCTCTCAAAGAAAAACAAGAGTTTTTTTCTGGAGAAGAATAAGTGTTTTGAAAATGATGGCATGTCTATATGATGTAATAGATGGGGGCAAAATGGTATCATATTTAAGCTTGAGTGATAAAACTAACTCTGCACAAACTCAGAAGGATTCTCTCTCTGCCTGCCGAAAAAGAGCAGGAATACTTCCACACCACAGAAGCTGTCCACAAAAACATGATTTTTAGGTACGGAGATTACTTATTCAAAATAATCTGTGAGATATGAAGGAAAATGTAAAAAAAAAAAAAAATGTTACACTTGCCCTCGGTCTCCCCTACCTTAGGACTAGCTCAACACGTTATTTAGAGTCAAGATCCACACTTTAGATAGCGTCAACTGCTTTAAAAACTTTCAGCTTAAGTTTAAAGTCAAATGGTATAAGCCTGACACAACCATAACTATTATCTTAACAACTAAGGTTTTTACCTTTCTTCCACGCCCAGAGGAGAACCTGCAGGAGCGACTTGAGAAAGGAAGGTACTCTAACACGGAAGAAGTAAAAACACCAAACCTGGATTAACTTTAACATAGTTTCCAGTTATATCCACTTTTAGGTACACTAAGATGGCCCAAAATACACACCTCACATGAATTACACAGCTTCTTTCAAATCATCAAAAAACACGTTTAAGTATTTATTTCAATACTTACAAAGGCTGGGAGAAAAACTCAGGAACAGGAAAAACAATCCCAACTCTTGAAGCGCGTGCGGCATATTCCGAACAAGTCAAACCGTTACAATGACGATGATACATTTGATTGATTTGATTGATACATTTCAGTTAACAAAAGCTGCATCAACTACTCAGATACAACTTTTTTGTGTCAGACGAAATCGAAAGTACAGTAGTGATGTGCGGATCGATACTGAACTATCGACCCCTCCGATACCAGAGATGTATGTTCTAGAATTGATTCTCACATATAAATATCGATATTTTAATAAATGTGGACAAATATAAACTTTGCCATTAGCAGGAATATAGTGTAAAAATAAAAATACTATCACGAACTTGTCGTAATGATTCCCAGTTGGTAGGAACTACTTCTTCCGCCTGTCAGTCACATGCGTAATACGGCTCCAAGAGCGTCACAGGTTCACAGCGCACTACTTATGTTGAAAACGCGGGCATATAGCTACGTGTCCACATATATGTGGAGATATTTCAGCTCCACAAACAGAAACGACGCAGCACCTGATGTGTGTGAGAAGGCAGTTTAGTATTATGGCAGCACAACAAACCCCTAAACATCTGAGAATCAACCATAGGACAGAATAAGATGAGAGCTGGAGAGGAGAGAGAGACATCGCTATAGGGCGACACACAGACGTCACTCTCGGAGTCCTTTGGTGCTGCATGCAGATACTATCCAGGTACAGATAGAAAATATAAGAAGCTGTTGGCAGGGACCGTTTTAGGGGGCTGAAGCCACCCTTAAATGTTCCTCAGCCCCCCTAACAATAATTACAGTAAAAACAGTGATGGAATAAATGAAGGAATACACCACAGCATTGGGTTATTCTCTGCTTAATGTATAGAGCAGAGATAGTCAGCCCATAGCTCTCTAGTCGCCTGTGGCTCGCGATAGAGGAATGTGCGTAAGAGAGCAGAAGGAGTCCACTGGTGCTGAGTCTCTAAAGTAAGATTATTCAGTGTGCTGTCTAGTGTTTCTTCAGTTAGGCTACTTCCGGTCCATGCTCTCCCACGCTCATAGTTTACGGTGATCACTGCGATACGCGTCATCGATCATCAGTGACCCTCACACACACACACGGATCACATGTTGAGATGACGTAATATCTAATGAAACTTGTCCAAACGGTGTTTTCTCTGATCTTTAATGATACTGATAATAAAAACTGTCAAAAGAGCAGAAACAGGACACCAAAGCTGCAGAATGAGGCGGGGTGGAATGATGTGTCTGCAGGGCTGGTTTTAGTCATTTGGAGGTCCAGGGCAAAGACCAATATGAGGCCCCTCCTCTTTAGCTAAAAGCATCAATAATGAGTGGATTTTTTTTCTGTTAATAAAACCACAGAACTACAGTAAATGTCCCCACGTGAGATATAAATTCCCAAATAGCCAACCATCATTCATCAGTTCTTTGAAAAGCATCTCAGAGCTCAAACTAATATTTTAACACGTCTTTAGACCAGGTGGAACCTGCATAAATAAAAAATATGTGCTCATTATTAGTAACATAATGAGCAACTCTTAAACTATTTAATGTGATTTATTGCATCCCATTCAATTACAGAATAATGCAACAATTCAATGTTTCATTTTAATTCAACTATTTAAAGACAATATGGCTCTTGAGTAGAATAAGGCTGATCACCACTGGTCTAGACTGTCTTCAGATACAGAGAAATATCAGGGCAGGTAGAAATAAACTAAATGAGTTTGATTTGGAAAGCACAAACAGCCTGAAAGAGGAAAGAGAGGAGTTTTGAAACTATATCATTTTAGAAATTATACACCACATATATATTTTACTAAATGCATTAATAGATCTGTTTTCCAACATCTTTTCCATGAACTCACTCCAGCACATAGACCTTTAAATACCAGCTCATAAACTCACTCAGGCTGTTATTAGAAAAAAGAAAGACCTCCTGAAGGCTCAGGAAAGGACAGACTTCTAAGTAGAAGAGAGGGAGCTGATTATAGATCCTGATAAATGCTCTACAACTAATAATAAATTAACTAATTATTCATCAGTTTCAGGTGTGGAGAAAAAAAATTGGTGCACACTACATGCCAAGCATTACCTGCAACCCTTGGGACTACCCCCCATCAAAAACTCTGAAGGCAATTTAGAACTTTCACATTCACAAAAATGTAAAAACATGAACATAAAATTAAAAAAGTTTCCTGTATAGTTGAGCTAGAAGATTAAGTCTCAAAATCTCCCCTAGTTATTCAGATCAGTCTTTTGGGGGATGTGAATGTCTTAATCGAACTTTGCAGTATAGAGAAAAATCTAAAATACATTATCAGTGTTAAGTATGTGTTTATTTACTGCAAACTAAAAATGTGTTTCAAGGACTGGGTCAGAGGCAAAAATACACATTTGCTTTTAAATCTCAACAAAATAAAGTCAAACTATTAAAGTTTTAACATTTTAGGAACAAAACAACAACAAACAAATTGCAAAAATAAGACACATTTTGTCTTTTGATTTCTTTGTTTATTATGTTTTCTTCATAAAAATCCATGCACAGTTTTCGCACACATATATGGATCCCTTTTAGTTAAGAGTCACATCTTTAATCATACATAAAAACATCCAGCTGTCAGAAATAAAGACTGGACTCAGTTATTTCCAACATTGACTAGAGTGAACATACTGTATGGCAGAGGATTCACAGTACATCAGTGTCACTTCTGTGCTGTTATAATCTCAGTGACTACCTGAACCTACACACTCACTCTCTGTGCTTCTGGATTCAGTCTTCTGTCCATGTTTGGAAATGATTCATAGATTTACATGAACTAATGAGATGTTTTATACATTTAGGTCAAAACTCTTCTGAGTCCCAAATCCATGGCAGACTATATTGGAGTCACTTCTATGTGGGTGAATTGTGTGTCTCACAACACTGCAGAAAAACAAGTGTATGGAGTACCAGAGTAATAATTTCTATGTAGCGTTGAGTTGCACATCCATATATGACATTCATCTTCATAACATTCATATTATTTCATATTCAGTAGTTTTATAGATGATGCAGGAGCTGAAAAAGCCCCAGAAAGATCTGAAATCAAACATCAATGAATTCTTCAATTAATCAGGTTGCTGATTTTTCAACTTGGATGTCTAGCATTTCCAGAGTTGGTTTAAAGTGGCTACGTGTGTTTTACTGCTTAATTTTTAGAGCTTCATGCTGTTCAGATGAGTTTTTAGCAAATACTGTATAGAAATAGTGTGCAGTTTGGATTTGGGATACAGGAACCTTGATTGAGTATTAAATTTTACAAACAAGTAAAAATAATACAAACTAATGCATGTACAGAATACTGGCTTATAAAAATGTTATGAAAAGCAGCACTGAAAGTGAAAATAAGGCAAGTTAGACAAAATGTCAATAAAAACTTGAAATAACAACAATTCATCACTGAATCCCATAACAGACTCTCAGAAACAATGACACATCATTCATAGATATTCTATTGATGTTAAAATATTTAATAATCCTCTATTTCATCTGTTCATCATTTTTTCTATTTTAAATTCTTTTCTGGAATTGCACTGAAACTGATTAAATTCACACTAATATGATTTAAGGATAAAACATCAGAAACATTCATCCTCCAGTAGAGTTCATTTTCTGATTGAACACAGCAGCTGTATGAGGCCCCCCAGAGGCAACAAGAGGAACTACAGCAGAGGATTTAAAGTACACCTTTAAAGGGGACATGCTTGTTCTTCTTATGTTTTTTTTTTAGCTTGATCGACAAGTAACATGCTTTTTTCCCCCCAATTATGATGCTTTTTTTTGATAATCTCAGTACATTTTTTTATTTTTTTACAAAAGTACATCTAGCTTTCTTAAATACTGAGCAAAGCTAATTTTTTTGTTTCTTCTCTTTAGCATTTCAGCAGGTAAATTGTTCTCAGTACAAAATAAGAAAAAGGCCCCATCATCTCAGAAATATTTGTCTTTTTTCATCAAAAAATGCAAGGACAAACTTTGGAAGATAGAAGAGTTAAAAGGAAATTATTGGAGGGAGATGCTGTTTGATATGTTATATTTTTGCTAAGTTTTATAAAAGGAAAAAATACCACAAAATGTTTGTGTTCGGTCACGACTTGAAGAGTCAAAGGAAATAAAAACATACAAAAATTGTCTCTTTACTTTGGTTTGGCAGCACAGATTTTGTCTCAAAAATGCATAGTCTAAACCCTGAAAGATTATAAGACAGTTGCATAGAAGTAAAAAAAAAAGGGACCCTGAGTCAAGCAAATGTGACCTCTACTATTTGTAAAAATGTCACAAAGCATTAACCTTGTAAAAATAGACACATTTCTCTTAAAGCCCTCTAAAATCTTTTGACATCAATCCCTTATCTGCTTCTTTATGTTTTCTTTCAACATAAAGCAATTATGATGCCTCACTGGTGTAGAAAATGCCCCAAATGTACCTTAAAGTTATTAGTTCTGCTGTTCAATATATTGCTGGATTGCTGTCAGGTTTCCTTAGCGTAGCAGGGTTATTGAGGAAAGAGCTCCCCCTGCTGGTTACTAGAAAATAATATCAGGAAAATAAGCAGTGCAGTGCAGAGTGCCATGCGGTCAGTATGCTGTGAATTAACTGAAATTTGATAATGAAAGCTATGTTGTGTTAATTCTGTTTGCTAACATTGTTCTGTGAAATGTGGTAAAGTTTGTGTTTAGACATTAGATCCGTGCTAATTAGCCAACACTGCAGCACAGGCATGTTCATTATTAGTTTCACTCAGCTAACATGATGTGAATTTGTGCTTACAAGCTTTGTGATAGCTTCCTTGTTTTTACTCTGTATTATTTCTGTAGTGGTAAGATGATGCATACTTACATACAGTTCTGTTTGTTATGCTCTGTCCTTATAGAAACCACAGCTAGTCCACAGAAAGAACTCAGCCAGACCATAATGCAAAGTTGTACTACATGATCGTTGGCAGATTGTACATTTACTGTGATGAAGAGGAAGTAAACATCCACAACCAAATCTCAGCGCTTATTGTTGTCTACTCTGGAATATTCTGGCCTTAAGTCTTGTCTTGTTTTCTACTCTTCTGTAAAGCGACCTTGGGTCTCATGAAAGGCGCTATAAAAGTCCAAGTTATTAAGTGGTGTTCTAGCCGACACACCTGAGTGAATCCAGTGAAATATTATCCAACCAGTGTCCAAACAGAACCAATCCTTATTTCTCCACTACGACTGGTCTGAAGCTGCTATAAACAGAAATGTTAAAAGGGACATATTTTACCCTTTTAAGAAAAGTTTATGTTGGTCTCAGAGGTCCCCAAAACATGCTTGTGAAGTTTGTTGCTGAAAAAACACTCCAGTGTAGGACTTTTGCACGTCTAAAAACTCCTCTGTTTCAGCCCTGCTCATAACAAGCTGTTTCTGTGTCTGTGGCTTTAAATGTTAATGAGCTGTCTGACTCCGCCCCTGACCATGCCTCTCTCAGGAAATGGATGTGGCACTCCTGATGTTACACTTTTTTTTCTAGAGGAAGGACTGCGGGTAGACTCGGAAACAGGGAATAGACATGCGGTAAGGGCGGATTCAAACCCGGGCTGCCCGCATACATGGGTAGCACTTTTCACAGACACTTTTATCCAAAGCTTAGGACCTGACTGGGGTTCGAACCATCAATCTCCAAGACCGTAGTAGCAGGGTAACCCACTGAGCTATCCAGCATCTCAGCTGGTAGTTGAGAGGATCAGTAAAGGAGGCCGGACCTTTCCTCCAAGTGGGGGAGGGCCAACCAAACCTGGGGGTGGGTGCTTAGGCCCCTGGTGGGGTCACAAGGGCTAAAATCTGGGAACGGCTAGTTTCATCACATATTATCTGAAAGGTGGAGAAAGAGAGGGGGAGAGGGAATGGATATTTCTGGTACTTGAGGGGATTGTGGACAGGCCAGGGACACATATTTTTGTTAGAAAAGCCTGAAAAAGTGATTTTTGCATAATATGCCCCCTTTAACTACTATCACTCAGTGGTCCTGAACCATGCAGTAATTTTGAAATGTAAGATCTGCAGAGAGCAGCTATTTGTATTCATTTTTACATTACAAGCAGACGTGGCTGTAGGTAGTTAATGTCAGAAATAAACAGTGCATTTCTTGAAGTTTTCACACCACCTTCAGCAAGAGGAATAAAGCATTTCATCTCATAAAGGCGGTCATCTGTGTGTGTGTGTGTAACACGTCCCATAGTGAGTGTAACATCTTCAAACAGAGTCTGTAACAGAAGCCTCTACCAATGTGATTTTTGAGGTTTTATCAAACAGGAAAGACGTGAACACCCACGTTTAGTCAACATCTCCTCAGTCATCTGCTCTCTGTTCATCAGCTGATGGCTCACAGTTGGTTTCTGGTTTCTTGTCTGGCATCAGTGCAGATTTCTCTGTTAAATCAAAAGTAAAGGATGTTTTAAAAAATCAGAACAAAGGTGTTCAAAATATTTTTTTATATAAATACAGTTCAAACCACAATAAAAACCTGACAAAGTGATAAAGTTTCTTAGTTTCACACATCTTCCTTTAGTACTTTCTGAGCTGATTATTTCTAAGATTTATTTTTGGGGCTTTTTATGCCATTATTTAGAGAGGAGGACAGTGGATAGAGTTGGAAACAGGGATGACAAAGTGATGATTATTTTCAAACTAATTCTTGGGGTTTTTACTTGTGTTTTTGGCAGAAAATGAATCAACTGCAACACACCAAAGACAAAACATTATTCTTTCAGTCATTAGAAACTGTGAGAGAAATAACAGAGAATGACAAGTATGTTAAATATTACTTACCAGAGTCCTTGTTGGTATGCAGACATCCAGAGTTTAGCGGGTCAGGAACCTCTACAGATGGGAGGTCTACAAATTGATGAAACATAAAAAGTAGATTGTTTTTTAAGATAAAATAGTGACCATGTTTTATTTTTTTGGATAACATACGGTTGAACTCACCAGTTTCCTGGTCAGTGTCAGAGACTGCAGCTTCTGCCGGGCTCTGGTTGGAAGTTTCTGGAGTCACTGTCTCAGTCTCTATTAAATAAAACAACACAATAACAAGTAAGAATTTTAATACACCTTTAACACCTGAAACCACGATGTCTGTCCCACCCCAGCCTGGATGACAAAAGCTAAATGTCTTTTACTGGATGTTAGAACTAGCTTCAAGCTTAAAAAGCTTGAAATGTCAGTTACCTGATAATCATTTTAATCAAGTGTAAAACTGTATTTTTCATAGCAGTGTCTTATGTGCAACAGAGTCACTGAATGTGAAAATAATACCACAAGTAAACTGAGATGTTACGGTTTAAAATGTGACCATGTTTACTGATGACTTTCAACTGAATGAGATGTTTAAAACAGAAAGAGTTCTCTTGAATGCATCTTTGGGTAGATTTCCATTAGATTCATGTCTGATGAGCACATTTTGACCTGATATAAATAAATAAACAAAGATTCTTTCATATGCATAGCTACACAGACACCAAGGCTTTTGTTTGCTCTCAGACCAATGCTTATGTACAGTCAAAGGATTTTTTCTGTCCAGTCTTCACACATATCTCTCTGTGAGCACCTTGAGATGACTCAGGTGTTACTTTCTGTTCTCTTTAGGTCTCTGAGATACACCTCCAATGTAGGTATCAATAAATAGCCGAATGCTCAAACTTAAAGTTGTAAATAACTTTAAAAATAATGCAGAGAAGGGCATTTCCTTCTTAGATTAAGAGGAGCTGACACATTTGAGTAGAAGTGCTTTAAATGATGTACTGAACTTGGGTAAACATATTAAGACATTTCCCAGAACAGGAAACTCTTCCATGTTTATTCTTAACTGTTTTGGGTTAAACTCTGGTGGTTAGGATTTTACTGACCAGCTCCACTGTGGCCATTTTGTATCACAGGGGGGTCTGAGACCAGGCTGGTTCTCCGTACTCCTGAGGCATCTGAGGAAAATGATTGAAAACAAATAAATAAATAGTAATGATATAGAAATTAGAACAGTAACTAAAACACACTTGGTTGATTTTCTATCATCAGTCAGTCTTCTGTAACTATTTTGAACATGTTTTCATGTTTGGTTTATTAACATTTTACACACCAGCTCCATTGCTGAGATGTTGGGTTTTATCACATGTCCCTTTGGCTCCTGAAACAAATGACAGAAAAAATAGATTGCAAAATTACCCAAAAGTTGATGCACAACTGGTTGAGTATTCCCTGTTTTAAATCAGACACTTTCCTTTGTCGTTAAAACATGTTTTAGTGCAGGTTAAATAGCATATCCTTACCTTTGCTGTTGTTTAGTGGTTTCAGCTCATATTTAGTCCCTATAAAGATTTTAAAAAATCAAAAATTATTACAAAACATAAAAAATCCATATGTTCATAACTATTGTAGTCCAGCACCATCACCTAACATAGTTCCTTGGAAAACACAAAATTTTAATTATAAACATATGCTATACATCCACATTTTCAACATTTTTAAATCCTGGATATGATTTTTATAGATAAGAAGAAGGTAGCTCTCCAACTTCTGCTGAAATTATCAAAGACATTTGGTCAAACTGAGTTATTATCGAAGTATTAGGGGTGGGCGACATGACGACCTCAGATCATGAAAAAACAGAAAGTATCCATGATCTGCTAAAGTTGTTTTATCATAGAGTTGTCTCTTTTACGTCTAGCTCTTTGCCCTCTCCCCTGCAATGTTCGACTTGTAAACGCCAAATTTATGCATGTAAAAAGTATATGGGGAATAAACTGTTTTTTCCCCGGTCATTAACTTACAAATGTTTCATAAAATTGAAAGAAAAATTGTGATAAATGAAGATCGTGATCTGGCCATAAAAAAACCTTGATATATTTTTTCCATATTGCATACTATACAATACTTGGACTACTATATCATACTTGAAAAAAGTGAATACAGGCATGTTTGCATGTTAAAATAGACCCTAATATTTGAATGATGATATTTCTTAACTGTGGTTTATTTAAACAAGGTAAACTTTTCACATTAAAGAGAAGATTTAATTTCTTACCATTTTCTTTTTTATCATCTCTTCCTGTGACAAAGAAAATGATGTAATTATCATTAATCATGCTTTAGCAGAGTGTCACCAAAGATGGATCCTGTCAGCAGAACAAACTCAAACCTCTTATTAAGACTTACATCACATAACTGGTTGTATTCAATGAAGGATTTTTTTTTTGGTGTAAATTTTAATATTTAGACTCAAAAATCTGGTAGAGCTAAACTATTGAAGAACCAACAAAGCAGCTCTAAAATTTCTGCTAAATTTGAAAAAAAAAAACAATTTGGTACAACTGAGTTATTGTCTGTTTATGGATACTATATTGGTTTTAATAAATACTTTAAGAAGACTACAGATTTGGCTTGAAAATAGTTTGTTTTGAATTATAGAAAAATGAATAAATATTTAATTAATTTAAATAGACTTCAGTTGAGATTTATGTGAAACTTTTCACACATTTTAGACAGTATTTAGTGACTTACGGTTATTTGGTCTTCGCCTTTTTTCTATACATAAGAGAAAGAAAAGAATGTAGTAAATCCGACATTAATGATGTGATCATTATCAGTCACTGACCGTGCTTTAGCATTGTTTTCTATTTGATAGTGACAGTGGAAAGAACATAAGGTACTCCTTCATCAGACTTAAACCACAGAACTGATCTGTGGGTAATTTTGACTTTTTGTTTAAAATCAAATATTATTACTTATAAATTTGTTAGAGCAAAACTACTGAAAGAACTAATTATTACTGAATATTTTAATCCAAACAATGAATTCTGGCTTCTTACCCCTGATGTGTTTGTAGATGAAAACAGCAAACAGAATGACGACTACCAAAACAACCACTACTACTACTGGTACAAGGATGGATATCAGCCAGTCCTGTTCTTCTATAAAACAAATGGATAAAACAAAAAGGTAAATGTATTTGGATGATGTTGGTTAATGCTTTTGTTTGATATTGTAGTATTGTTAATATGCATTGTTTGTATAAAGATTAAAAAATCTGTGCTTATAATGAGGATGTTTGTCAGTGAACTACTCACGTTTAATGAGGGGGTTTGTGATGCTTTCACTGGTTCCATTGCTGACTGGGTTCATCATTATACATCTAAAATGGTCCTCCTTTAAATACTAAAAATTCAGAGAAAGAAAATCATGAAAACAGATTAAGAAAAAAGGCTCACTAGCACTGAGGATGACACAGTATGGTAAAGAAAGATCAATAATCACAAACTGAAGTGTTTAAACTCATCAGCTCAGGCTGACAGTGACATTTTGTTTTTTTATACCTCTGTTAGAAGTATCTTTTGGACTGAAGGTCCATCCTCCTTATTATCATACAACCACTTATAGGTGATTGGTTCAGCATCTGCAGTGTTGCCTTCACAGGTCAGGCGACAGAGAGTATTCTTAGTGTTGCAGGATTTGCCAACAGAGGGTTTAGTTACACGAGCTGACAAAAAAAAGGTGCTTTATTAGACTTTAGGTCAGAAGAAATTTTAAAAAATCATCTTATGGACACACTGTATTTAAAATTCTCCACTCACAGATGACAGACAGTTGAATCTTGTTGTAGTCTTTGCAGTTAATCTCTGGTGTGTAGATGCCGATGTCTTTAAGCATCATTCCTTTGATGGTCAGTGCTCCAGTATCAGTGTTCACCTCACAGCGACCTGATGTAATGGTGAAACAGGACATCAGGCAGGAGGGAAAATTAAAACAGGACACAACAAAAAATTTAGAGGTGATTCCTTGTTTTTACTTTATGTTTAATATTTGATATTCAACTCATAAATCATGATGAAATCTGAGGTCACCACACTATTTTAAAATGCATTTATCATTAATCTACACCAACTGCCTGGCAGTTACAGCTGTGTTCTAACTAACAGCAGTGTGTTTAAAGAAGTGAATAAAGCTCAAAATCCTTCTAATAGCTTCAATTTCCATTCACGCAAATGCATTGGACTTGGGAACACAGCACGTTTTATTTCAAATCAAACCAGGAAGAAAAAAATGTCTCAATTTTTTTTATGACTCAACAGAAAGTGAATAAAAATGAATATTGGGCTGTTAAAAACTAGCAGTGCCTGCATTTTTCTTTACAAACTTGTATAACCACTTAACCTTAATAACCCCAGGCTTTTCTGGAAGACTAAGAAGTGTTTATCTGGAAGTAAAAAAGGTATTGAGCTTCTTCTGTGCATTGTTAATGGTGATCATCACTGACAAAGCCTCACTTCTTTATTTATTTAACAAGCACTTTATTGCATCTGGGTCTCTGTTTGACAGAGTGAAAACTAAATCTCCTGTTTCTCCTGCATATCAGGTAACTGCTCCACAGTTCTTTAGTTTTAGATTAATCACTGTTGCTGAGGTGCATAAAGCCCTTGAGACTTTCGATTATAGGAAACCGGCTGGTCCAGATAATTAGAGCCTTGTTTACAAAGTTATTAGCTGATTTTATTGCTGAACCTTTATTGTGTCTTTTGGATTTGTCTTTGGTCTCAAACAAAATAACACAAGTTTGAAAATCTGCCTTTGTGCTTCCTCTGTTAAAAGGAGACCCAACACTATTAAACAGTTATAGGCTGATTTCTAAACTGTCTCAGCCAAGGTGGGTGAATATCTGGTGAGTGAACAGCTTAAAGAGTTTCTATTAAGCAATAATTTTTTAGTGGATTATCAGTCAGGCTTTGGAAAAAAGCACAACACTACTACAGCTGTTTTAAAGATAGAGATTTTACTGAGTCCTTGGACAGTAAGGAGCACTGTGTAGCACTTTGTATTGATTTGTCGAAAGCCTTCGATATTGTTGATCGTGTCATTTCAAAAGACAGGCTAAGCTGTATCGGTCTGTCAGAACAGTCAGTCTGTTGGTTTGAAAATTATTTATCAAACAGATCTCAGAGTGTGCAGGCTGAGGGAATTACTTCCAAATATCTTTAAGTTCAAAATGGAGTGCCTCAGGGCTCAGTCTTAACCGCTGTTATTTACCCTGTATATCAACAGTATCAGGCATGATGTGCCAAATGCTAATGTTTATTTATATGCAGATGACACTGTCATTTACTGCTCTGCTCCTACACAGCATCAACTTCTCTGTTGCTTACAAAAGATTTTGATATTGTACAGGACACCCAGTGTGAGTTGAAGTTGGTTCTGAATCCTGACTAAACCAAACTCATGATGTTTTCGAAATCAAAGAAGAAGCCACAGGACCTTCCATCTGTCACTACATCTCAGGCTGACATGATTGAGTCTGTATCTCCTTAGAAATATCTTGGTTTCTTGATTGATGATTCTTTGACTTTTAACCCATAAGGACCCAGCGTAACACATGACCTTTAATTGTTAATTCATGAAGTTCCTGAGTGAAACACACTAAACATTCTGATGTGGTCATGTGCCTGGTCCATAAGGGGGGTATAGGTGAGAACTTTCTTGAGCCCAGCCAAACTGGGGGCCAATTGAGGTCAGCAAAATCATGATCCATTTTTAAGTTGAGCTGTAATAATTATATTTTATTTTTTTTTAATATATATACAGTATTTATATAAGTATATACAGTGCTTAACAAATTTATTAGACCACCTGTCATATTTGTCTCAGAGACCATCCAGCATCATGAAGTGCTTTAATGCAGACTCTTTCATTTTCAGTGAGCTCTCAACGTTTTACCATTTTGAACAGGAGTGAGGAATTTCAAACTGAATTCACCCAAACTTGAGCTGGCTCACTGGGCTTCTCTGAGAAGTCAGAAATGAATCAAGCATAACATTCAACCACTAAAACTCATTTTTCTGTTCAGGAATGCAAGTAAATAACTATATTTTGACATATTAATCAAGAAATAATTATGTGCTTTACCATTTTTTCATTTTTTTTGTAAATCAGTAAATTTGAAAATTCATGGATAACAATAATTATTATATTTTAGCATTAAAAATATAATTTGGGTTAAAGAGCTTCTACATATTGGTGTATTAACCATTGCAGAAACATAAAAAATGATTTTGGTAATTACCAATGCTGATAATATAGGGCAGCTGTGGCATAAACCTTACTTTGGTTAGGGTTAGGGTGGTCCAATAAATTTGTTATGCACTGTAAATGGGTCACAAGTGGCGAAAATTGGCAAAAATGGGTTAAAATAGCCAGATAAACTGATAAAAACAGGTTAAAAAGTGACAAAAATTGCTTTAAAGTGGGAAAAAATCATCCAAAAATAACATATGGTTACAGAATTTTTATTTAAGATAAGCAAAAATGGGTTACAGAAATGCAAAAAGGTTTAAGAATGGGTGGAAAATGTTGAAAAGCGGTTAAAAAGAGGCATAAATAGGTATAAAGGGGCAAGAAGTTGCAAAATGGCTATATGAAGTTGGAAAATCAGATTCAATAGTGGCATAAATGAGCAGAAACAGTGGTGAAAGGGGGTTTAAAAGGCCAAATTCTTTTAATCCAGCGCACGTGTTGGTGTCATCAATAAATCGTGAAGGGGTGGGCCCATTCACTTTGTTTTTGTCTTTGAAAAAAATGGAAAATGATTTTTGTAGTTAAATCTAATTGATTCTGACCTATGCTGTATAATACAAATGAAAATATATAGTTAGTGTTATGCCCCACGTAATTTTTCTATTAGGACAGCTGGGTGAAGGTCCTTATGGGTTAAGCTTCATACTGAACAACTTGTAAAGAAGTTAAAGCTTGGTCTGGGCTTTTACTTCAGGAATAAGTCTTGTTCTTCTTTTGCTGCAAAGAAAAGACTTGTTGCTGCCACTCTTATGCCTTTGATTGATTACGGTGATGTTCTCTACACGCATGCATCTTCTCAAAGCCTTAAATCTTTAGATAATGTGCACCACAGGGCGCTGAGGTTTATAACAAACCTTAAGTCCTTATTTCATCATTGTACTCTGTATGAGATCGAGTGGGTTGGCCTTCTTTAACCACTCATAGGCTAATTCATTGGCATATTCTTATGTATAAGGCTTTACTAAATCTGCTTCCATCTTACTTGTGTGATTTTATTCATGTGGAAAGTTCTGAGGCTACAGTCTTCGGTCTGTGACTCAGTCACAAAATGTACTGTTGCTCTCTGGGCCCAAAGTCCATCTTGAAACAGGTAAAAGGAGTTTCAGGAATGCTGCTCCTGCAGCCTGGAATCTTCTCCAGGAAAATGTATGTCTCTTAGAGTTGTTTTAAAAGGTAGACTGAAGGCATTAGAGGAAGATTCATCAGGTTGAAGATGTTTTGACTGATGACTTCCTGATCTCTGACTGTGGATTGGTTGATCTGGGTTTTGTAGTGTTTTTTATGGTTAATGTTTAATGTCTGTAACTCTGTTCATTGTTAAGCTGCCTGTCTTGGCCAACACACTCAATTTATATTCAATTACACAGAATCATCACCATGCATGTCAAGACTGTGATCTGTTGTTGTTTTTTATTATTACTCTAGTAAACTTACTAGTAAATGATTTGCCATGTAGAAATATAATTTCTACTGAATGATAGTACGGTGGTGAGCCAAGGGGAAGAGCTGGGTGGTTTCTGTATTAATGTGACTTATAGAACTCTTATAAGCAGTGAATGACCATTATGCCTGATGACCATGACTTTCAAAATCTAATCACTTTATTCTGTAGTTGGAGAGGATATTCATGCAAAGTTTGAAAAAAATCCCTCAAAGTGTTCTCGAGATATTGCCTTCACAATAAACATATTTAAGTACATGTGTAAGTAAATTTACCTATAAACTGGCCATGGCACATAAACTCATTTCCAGCTTCATACCAATCTGCTGCAATATTGGCCTTGTGTTTCCACACTATGCTTTGGATAGTATCATTCATGGGGGGTGGTCCGAGGATCATATCGTCACCTTTAGCTCCATAAACCAGGCCAGGTTCAACTGTAAAAAAACAAGGACACCAAATATTATTATTAGATTCTTACGTCTACTGCTGAGTTGCATTTTATTGTCTTTTCTGTGGTATTAAAAATCATGTTTTCTGTCCTAGACCATTTTAGGCCTTGAGTGAAAAAAATAAACTCTTAAAGCAGGAGGAGAGATGTGGAAATGGTGGCATAGTCTATATTACATAATAGACAAGGGCAAAACGGGTATCATATTTAGTTCTGGAGTGTCTAAGTAGGCCTACAGTTATACTTCAGTATTTTTCATCAACAAAATTAATGGATGAATTAACATACAAAACAAATAACACATGTCCCATTTTAACTTTGACTTGTAAGTTGACTTTGAGTGCTTAGAAAGGCTTCATATTATTATTATTATTATTATTATTTTTATTATTATTACAACCTATTAGAATTGTGTTAGCTGATGTTTTTGTTCGATAATGTTGTGTATAAGTACAATGTGATGTTTGAAAAGGTAATATAACAGGTTTATAAGGAGGATGATTGTTACTAGTACCATGAATGATGAAGGGGTTTTTGAAGTGTGCACTGGTTTCATTGCTGACTGGGTTCATCATCATACATCTGAAACTGGTCTCCAACCTGTCCTAAAAATTGAGAGAAAAAAAATCATGAATACAGGTATGTATGGTAAAGAAAGGTCATTTAAGATAGATTTGAAGTGTTTAAACTCATCAGCTCAGGCTGAAGGAGCCCTTTTTTCATACCTTTATTATAGTCCAAACCTTGCCTGAAGGTCCCTCCATATCATTGTAAAACCACTTATAGGTGATTGGTTCAGCCTCTGTGGTGTTGCCTTCACAGGTCAGGCGATAGTTTGTCAACTTAGTGCTGCAGGATTTGACAACAGTGGGTTTACCT
>NW_024571694.1:0-145196 GCF_018320785.1 Cheilinus undulatus
TTGTTACCTGCTATATTTTGTTTATTAGAAAATTAGAGACACCTCAGAATTGAGATTCAGATCAATTCTTTTGATCTCAAGAGTAAGAGAACCATTTCAAATTTACACTATGTTTTATATGAACTTGAAACTTAAATTAAGGTTCAGATCAGTGTTTTTATTACAAGACTGAAAGAACTTTTTACATTTTACACTAAGTTTTATATAAACTTGAACTTGGACTGAGTTTAGGATCAATATTTTTGATCACAATAGTAAAAGAACTATTTACAATTTACCCCAAGTTTTACATAAACTTGAACTTGAAATAACCTTCAGTGAAGCAATGAAAACTTTTTTTTGTTATTTTTCTGGGAGAGGGAGGAAAAAGGAGAGTGAGGGGAGTGAGGTGTTTTTTAAGCAATGTATAAAATGAGGTTAAAAAATGAAAAGCGAGGGAAAGAGCTTCTGTCCGTCACAGCAGTCTATTCAACATTCTCCTTCACAGAAACAAAGGGATGTACAGTTTTTTGCACTTGCACTGCCTCACACAACTCTTCTTACAAAAATTGACTATGCCATTTAATTCCTGTGCGATCTGTACACCATCCGAGTAACTACATGAAGTCATGTAAAGCCCCAAGGCTCGGCTCTCTTGCGTTGGCACATCCTGTCAATTCAGGTGCGGCTATCTGACTACATCTAAATATGCATAATATCAACTAGATGTGGGACTAACATTATAGCATTTAGGAAACTAAACTACGCTACCACTAAACTATCACTAAAAGGAGTAGATTGATACTGACTAGAGAAATAATGATGTTAATGGCTAATGTATTTAGCTGACACTGAACCCTATGCTGAGTTTCACAGCAGTGGTGTCACCAGTGTACCCTGGCTGTGCTTCGACATCCACTCTATTACATTGTCTGTGACATATGACTATTGTCATAATAATTGTTCTTCAATTTTTAATTCTTCATCCTCCTTTATTATCGTCCCTGATAAGAAAATTGATGAGAAAACGGTTATCATTGGTGGCCATTTTGAAAAATGGCTGCCGTGGGCACTATGTTGAAATTCAGGATGCCTCCATATCCAGTTTTCTTTTGAATGCCTTTGGCTATAACTGTACCAAATTTCATGCTTGTATCACAAAGTCAACAGTTGTTGTGGTTATCTCCTCCACTACCTCAGAGACATGCTCCTCGTTCTCCTCAGAGGACTGCAAGACTGCTGCAACACACACACACACACACACACATACAAACATATACAAAAGCTGGAAGGCCGTGTGGCAGACCTGGAACAGTATTCCAGGATGAATGCCCTGATCGTCAGTGGCCTGGACACAAAGCCCCAGTCATATGCCAGGGCTGCAGCGGGAGAGGGAGAGGTCACCACTTCAAAACACTTCAAATCATTTTATTTGCAGATGACACTAACTTGCTTTGCTGTGGAGATAATTTGGAACAACTTTTGGATACAGTGGCAGATGAATTAAAGAAACTGAAGACGTGGTTTGACTCAAATAAACTCACATTAAATCCAGGCAAAACCAAATTCACAATATTTGGAAATCGGACAATTAACTCACAAAAGAAACTCATGATTGATAACACAGAAATAGAGAGGGTGAATGAAATAAAATTCCTTGGAGTCATAATTGACAGTAAACTATCCTGGAAGTCACATATACAGTACATCTCAGCTAAAATAGCTAAGTCAATTGCAATATTACATAAAGTCAAGTATCTTATAAACCAGTCATCACTATACACCTTGTACTGTTCCTTCATTCTTCTATACATTACCTACTGTGTGGATGTGCGGGGAACACATACAAATCAAACACAGAAACAATTTTCAAACTTCAAAAGAGAGCAATAAGAAGAGTAAATAACAGCACCAACAGAGAACCATCAAACCCACTCTTCATCAAACTGAAAGCACTAAAATTCAAGGACTTGGTCAACCTCAAAACAATTCTAATCATGCACAAAGCAAATCAAAATCAGCTACCACAGGGCATCCAAAAGTTGTTTCAAAAAAGAAAAAAACAAGCACAATCTGAGAGGAATATGCTTTTTCAAAAAACAGCTGGTACATACAAAGCAAAAACACACTGTATATCAGTTAAAGGAGTTAATCTGTGGAACAACTGCAGCGAAGAAATGAAAACCAGCAGATCACTTAATAAGTTCAAACAAATTTATATCAATCTCATCCTGAATGGATACAAGAAAGAAATGGATACATAGATTTAGAACATAAAGCAATGTGCCTTTGTAGCGATGCACCTTCTTTCCTTCTGTTTTGTTCTCCTACACATGGCTCCGACAGATTAAATTATTAAAAACACAACAATGAAGGGGTAGGACTAGATAAGTTTAATCAACTTCATCCTACACCCTTTCAAACAAGGTATGATTATCTATGTTGTTATAGAGTTGTCTCTTTAATTATTTATTTATTTATTTTTTCCTGACTAAACACTTTGTATATTTTACTTATTTTTGTTCTTTCTTTTAACCTGTCCAAAAAAACAAATACATGAAAATGAAATATATACACACACACCCATACAATCAGACATACAAACATATACACACACCCATACATACAGGCATATAAACATATACACATACATTCAGACATACAAACATATACACACACACTCATACATTCAGACATACAAACATATACACACACACCCATACAATCAGACATATAAACATATACACACACCCATACATACAGGCATATAAACATATACACATACATACAGACATACAAACATATACACACAAACCTATACATTCAGACGTACAAACATATACACACACACCCATACATACAGGCATATAAACATATACACATACATACAGACATACAAACATATACACACAAACCTATACATTCAGACGTACAAACATATACACACACACCCATACATACAGGCATATAAACATATACACATACATACAGACATACAAGCATATACACACACACACCCATACATTCAGACATACAAACATATACACACACACCCATACATTCAGACATACAAACATATACACACACACCTATACATACAGACATACAAACATATACACACAAACCTATACATTCAGATGTACAAACATATACACACACCCATACATTCAGACATACAAACATATACACACACACCCATACATTCAGACATACAAACATATACACACACACCCATACATTCAGACATACAAACATATACACACACACACCCATACATTCAGACATACAAACATATACACACACACACCCATACATTCAGACATACAAACATATACACACACACCCATACATTCAGACATACAAACATATACACACACCCATATATTGGTTAAATACAGACACACATAGACTGAGCTGCAGGTAGAGAACAGAGGGGAAAATATGCTCTCTGTATTCTTTGCTATATCTGTGCGAATGGAAGACAAAACTACAAGAAAAGAGCAAAAAGCACTCCTCTGCACAAGACAAGCTGTTGGTGTGGCTTTGTGCCCTGATTTCAACAAGAACAGCGCCTAGATCAGAGTAAACAGCAGCAGTCCTACTGCGACATCCAAGCTAACAGCCAACGGGAGACAATCCCCACCACCATGATCGGAAAAACATGCCGAAACAGACCGGGAGTGGAGAGAGAACATTTTTTTCTGTCACAGAAAGCTTTCAGTGTTGCTCTCTGCGCTTGTTTGAATTTAGACACGTCTGGTTCAGACAGAAGTGCCGCTCGGCTCAGTCCCAGCTAATGACAGACCTGCTAGTCATTAGCTGAGACACAACAACTCATTAGCTGTATACAACAAGTAACCCTTCCCCCTTAACTATCACATTGTCATGCCAAAGCAGGGAGCAGAAAAGTGGCATCTTCATTTTCTTTCGCAGAAAGCTTTCTGTGTTGCTCTCAGTGCTAGCTGTGATAAGGAAATGTGTTGTTCTGGCTAAGGCCAAGCTTACGTTCAGCTAGTCCACAAGCATTTACGCAAGTTCCCTTTTCCCCCTCAGCTATCACACAGTCATGCCAAAGCAGCTCAGCAGAGGAGTAAAAACATCTTTCCTTACATGAAAAGCTTATTTTGTTTGTTTTATTCTTTGTTATACAGAAATGTGGCCCAGTTCTGGTGAAACAGGCTAAAGCTATATCTGAGTATTTAGAGCAGTGGAGGCAGCCATAACAGGGCTTTCAGCACAACTAAACCCCGCCCATAGAGCGACTCTGTATGTATAAGCCAGGGCTTGACATTTACACCCGCCAACTAGCCAAATGCGGGTGGATTTCGGCCATGGCGGGTAGCAGCGTGACTCACTGTAACGACGGTGGGTTGAATTTATTAGTGTCACAACTTGAGCTTCACTCTGAAAGTGTTTGTCTGTTAGCCCTTATGATTTAGGCTTGTTACATAGAGGCCATTTGGCACCTAAAGGCTCAAATTTCCCTCCTGAGTATCAGAAAAGTGGCTGGTTTCTTCATCCATTTGTGCGTTTTTACGCAGTGCCAAGGGCTTTGATGCTGTATGACACACATAAACGCAACACTCACAGACATATACAGACACACACTCGCACTGACATGTTGGTTAGACTGAAGGCTTCTTTCTGTTTAGGGAAAATGTTTCAGAATTTGCAGGATAAACTCAGACCATAACTTTATCCTTCTACTTTAAAGCGCTTCTCTATCTATGGATGATCAGTGCGTCAGCACCGTTTAGATGTGTGTGTGTGTGTGTGTGTGCTCCAGCTGTGTGTCTCTGTCACTCGTGCAAGTCAGGGCGGGCGGGGTGTCTAAATATTGTTTGATTAATGCTCCATCTATATTCTTTGTTTGATGAAGGCGATCTAAATGATAAAAACCTCCGCAAAGGTGCACATACTTTAAATGTCATTGAAATTTTTAAACGTTTGTATATTCAGGGTTAATTAAAAATTTGCCATAAATCGATAATTAATGGTTATAAAAGATGAGAGAAACTCTGAAACTTTAAATCAGTTCACTGAGGCAGTGAGAAACAGAGGCAGAAGGATAAAAGTCTGTAACTGATCACTTAGGAGTCAAAGAGAATTCAACTAAATGGTGATTTTTTTTTTCTTATTATTTTATACATCGGTTGTTTAATGTTCTCCAAATGTGAGCTTCACCACCAAATGTAAGTCATCTATTATTTAAGGAGATATTTTAATTAGTATTAGACACATGTATGAAAACATTTCCTCCATACAGTATAGAGCAGAGGACAGGAGAAGTTGGACACTTAATATTCTCTGGTGGAGATTTGTCAGAGTGAAAATTAGAGATGTTCTTGTAATCTGCTGTAGTTTTTCCTAATAAACAGCCGATAAATAGTATTTTAATATTAGCATAAACTTAATATCCATAAAGAAAATAAAAATCTAAGAGTCTTGACTCTTAGATGACTGTCTCTAACAGTCTGACCCATATCTCAGTAGTGTGCTGTTTCATATGTACAGGGAGAAGTGCTTTATTAAGAGGAGAGCTGATATTGATCATATTGGTGAGGGAAAGTAGAGCACGTGTGTCATATCATACCCTTTGTACCAAATTTTGCATATAGCTCAGAGTTACCGAACACCAAAGTTGTGGCTAGTGGAAATACTGAGTGGCTAGTAAGTTTGCAGGACCGCAACCACCGTGGCTGGTGAGCAAAAAAGTTAATGTCAAGCCCTGGTATGAGCCATACATACATGATGTTAACTACAGCCTAGTTCACACAGTGGAGGCAGCCATCACTGCCAGCATTCAGTACAAGCAAAAGCAACTCTGTATTGTTGGCTCATACAACAGTGTCACTCACTCAGTTACTTACCAACTGACATACTCACAGACGTTGCCATGTGTAGGGCTGACCTCAACCGTCAGCCAAAACTATTTATGTATTACATTTCTATAGCACTTTTAAGAGACAGACCATTTGTGTATGTCAATTTTAAGGTATGCCCGAGGGTTAAAACTGCTAAAATCGAGTCTTATGACCACCTTACACCTAACAACTGAGACCACAGGAGCGACCTGCAACTTCAGCAAGACACCCATGATTTTACTCTGACTTTGGAATTTTGTCTGCGACTTTGAAATTAGAGGAAAAGTCGTTAGGTGTAAAGCCGCCATTAGGCAGGGGTTACCTGCACAAGAGTAGCACATGTGCACAATGTCATTTGTTGCTCTGATTGGCCCATCATGAATATTACAGACCATTACTCCAATTACCTTTTCAACTTTTTGAAAAGTCCTGCCCTTCCCAAACACTTTCTATGGGAGCTTTCCCAGATGAATGTCAAATACATTCATGCAATGGAAACATAAGTTGATGTGGTGTGTCAGGTTAGCTGTTTCATGCCATCAGGGCTTTATCTTTTAAACTTTTGGGTTCTTTCAATTCTCAACCCAGACACAAAGGGCAACACAGTTACACCCCCCAAAAACAAATCACCCTGCCAGAACACACAATTCAGTCTGACATTTCAACAGGCATCCCAAGTAATTGCAGTCAGCCATATACTTGGTTTAAAACTAGTCTTTTTTTATCTACCCAAATAACACCAAAACTTGGATTATCCACAAGTAGCAGGACAGCTGGCCATACAAATTCACTATCAGGTACCATGAAAGCTTTTCCAGAGGAATGTGAAGTATTTCATACATTATCACTGTGAGCTGACAGTCATTCCCTCATATCACCTGTAGCTAAAGCTCAACTAACTCAAGTCCTTCAAACATCAGAACATTAGTCCTAATGAGGACAAAGCTGGAATGACTTTTCAGACTGACATTTAATAACATTCAACATGTTGCATTCACAATTCAGCACCATCTATTCCACAACATACTGATGTCTGTCATACATATATAACAATTTACTAAACTTTTTTTGGCAAAGAGCACTCAACATCCATTATCATTACTAAAATTATTCAACTTTTTTTAAATCCTGCATTAGTCGTTCGGTGCAGGCCTTTTGACAATAATCAACTTGTTTCATAGATTATATTCTTTAACTTTTAAAAGAATATTCCGCATTATTCATACATATATTTTTCATATTTTCAGAGGCAGCATTATCAATTGAATGACAACTTGTGCATCATGCAGCTGTCACAGTGTATTATCTTCAAAGATTGCTCTCTGTAATTCATATTACTGTTTAACATTGTGATATGCAGAACAATTACAATGAAACAGCTAAATGGGAATGAATATTTTTAAACATTGCTCTAAACATTGCTCTATTTTTTTATTTTTTTTTTATGATTACAGCATCACCAATCAGGATTGTGCTATTGGGAAAAAGTGAGAACCAACAGGCAAAACTTGGTAACTCCATCATCAGAGATCGTCCTTTTCATCAACAAAAACTTCAGACCAATCACTCAGAGGCCCACAGTGGGGACTGGAGAGTAATCCCAGTAACAATAGTGAAAACTCCAAACATGTTCAGTCTGTCTGAGGAGGCTGTGAGAAGAGAGGTGAAGAGCTGTGTGAGTCTTTGTCCTCCTGGACCAAATGTTCTGCTGCTGTTAGTGAAACCTTCTGATTTCACTGAAGAGAACAGACAAACACTGAAGTTCATACTGAGTTTGTTTGGTCAAGATGCTTTCAAACACTCGATGGTCATCATGACACACAGAGAGGATATACAAAGACCTGTAAAGAAGCTGATTGAAGACTGTGGAGGAAGATGCATCAATATGCTTAGAGACAGTGATAGTCTGTTAATGGAGAGGATTGGATATAATGTGTGTGCGAATAATGGAAACTTCCTCACCTTCACTGAAGAGTCCACAAGACCAAAGTCTGAACTCAACAAACCAGCTTTAAACCTGGTTCTGTGTGGGAGAAGAAAATCAGGAAAGACTTCAACAGCAAAGGCCATTTTAGGTCAGACAGGTCTTCATTCAGTCTCCAGCTCATCAGAGTGTGTTAAATATCAGGGAGAGGTTTGTGGACGTTGGGTTTCCCTGGTGGAGCTTCCTGCCTTGTGTGAAAAACCACGGGAGGACGCGATGATGGAATTACTCAGATGTGTCTCACTCTGTGATCCTGAAGGTGTCCACGCCTTCATCCTGGTCCTACCTGTGGGTCCACTCACTGATGAGGACAAGGGAGAGTTAGAGGCCATCCAGAACACATTTGGGTCTCAAGTCAATGACTTCACCATGATCCTGTTCACGTCAGAGTCAGATCCCAAAGATCCAGCTGTAGTTAACTTTGTAGAAAAAAGCAAGGAAATCACAGAAATCATTCAGAGATGTGGAGGGAGATCTTTTGTTCTCAACATCAAGGACAACCAGCAGATACCAGAGCTGTTGAATTCTTTGGAAAAGATGAGGATCAGAGAATCCAGATACTTCACCAAAGACATGTTCATTCAGGCTCTGATTGAAGAACTTTCTAGACTTAAACTTCAGGATGTGAAACAGAGAAGGGCTGATAATGAGACCCAGAGCAGAGAATGTCTCAGGATAGTTCTGATTGGAAGGACTGGCAGCGGAAAAAGTGCGACAGGAAACAACATTTTGGGAAAAGATTGTTTTTTCTCTGATTCCAGCTCAAAGTCTGTGACCAAGGCTTGTGAAAAAGCAACTGGAGAGATTGATGGTCAGCCTGTGGCTGTGGTCGACACCCCTGATTTGTTTGACACAGCTCTGTCTGATGAGGATGTTCAGCAGGAGCTTGTGAAATGCATCAGCATGCTGGCTCCTGGACCTCATGTGTTCCTGCTAGTGCTGCAGATCGGCCGCTTCACTAAGGAGGAAAAAGACTCAGTGGAACTGATCCAAAAATATTTTGGAAAGCATGCAGTAGATTTCATCATTGTTGTATTCACCAGAGGTGATGATCTCAGTCAGTCAACTGAGAGTTACTTTAGAAACTCTGATGAGGTATTGAAAAAACTGATCCAGGACTGTGGAGGAAGATACCAGGTCTTCAATAACAAGAACCAGACAGACCGCACACAAGTCAGACAGTTACTGACTAAAGCAAACAAAATGCTTGAAGACAATGGCGGCAGCTTCTACACATCTGATATGTTCCTGGAAGCCGAGGCGGCGATAGAGGAAGAAGTGGAGAAGATCCTGAAAGAAAAGGAAGAAGAAATGCAGAGACAGAAGGAGAGGCTTCAGAGAAAACATGAAGAAGAAATGGAAGAAATGAAGAAAAGAATGGAGAAACAGAGGAAAGAAAGTGAACAGCAGAGAGAGAAACAACTCAGAGAAATGGAGGGAAAAATCAACAAGGAGCGAGAAAAGAGGAAGAAAGAGCAGGAAAAGAGAGAAGAGGAGGACAGGAAGAGAAAAAGGCAGGATGAACTTAAACAGAAAGAGTGGGAGGAAAAACTTCAAGAACTGGAGAGAAAAATAAAGTTAGAATCAGAGGAAAAAAAAAACATTGATAAAAAGTGGGAACAGAGCAGAGAAGAGCTGAGAAAACAGCGAGACGACTGGGAGAGGGAAAGAACTGAATGGTGGAAGCAGAGAAGGCTTGAAAATGAGAAAATACGACATAAAGAACAGTTAAAAATTAAAAAGCTTCAAGAGGAGTATGATCAGGAAAGAGAAAAAGTTGAGAAAAAGAGAAGAGAGGACGATCAAAGACAAAGAGAACAGGAGGAGAAGGAGAGAAGAGAACTAGAGGAAAACTATAAGAAAAAAATGGAGGACATGAAGAAGAGGAATGAAGAGGAGGCCAGAAAACAAGCTGAAGAATTCATTGAGTTCAGAAAAAATTACAACAAAGACTTTGCTGCACTAGAAGAGAAACGCATGAAGGAAATGCGCAAATTGAAGAAAAAGCATGACAGACAACTGTACGAGGAAGAGAGGAGACATAAGAAACAGTACAGGCTGTTACAAGAAGAAAGAGAGGATCTGAGGAAAAAACATGAGCAAGATGTGAAAGAAATAGAGGATCTGAGGAAAAAGCTGTGGATGTATCATGTTTTGCATATAAGTGTATTACTAATATACTCACTTATTTATATATATACTACTACAAAGCTGTCCTTGGGTAACCTCTGATCGAGTTAGGTTTTGTTAGGTCTTGAGAAAGGATGTTGTGGATGTCCCAAGAGGGCAGTGTTTACTGACCAGTATGAGTGTTTAGTGTGATAAGTGAGGCCAAAACAATATCTGCACTCCCCACTGTTCAGTTTCAGGAGACTACGATGGAATAACAGGAAATGTTTTGTAAGAGACAAGCTGAAGAAAAAGCATGATGAAGGACTTAAAGAAAAAGAGGATCTGAAGAAAAAGCATGAGCAAGAAATAAATGAACTTGAAGATGAAGATGTTTCTTAATGATTTAATGATAATAGTCATATAGGATGTTAAGATGCTTAAAGTGTTGAATGAGGCCACAAAATGACTTCGTACATCGGATAAAAACAGTGTGTCTGTCCTTGCAAATACATTTTCCTCCCAACATTCATTGGAAACAAAGTTACAACAATTAAGCTAATCTTCAGTCATGTGACTGATGTGGAAGCCTGGAGGGCAAAAAGAGTTGAGGGAAGTGGCAGCTTTCATTGAATTCTCCATGAAGCTGCTACAGGGCTTTTTAAAAAATTCTATCTCTTCAAAACAACATGTTTACACTTAATGTAAGCATTAGAAAAACAAGATATTAAGATGAATATGTTTTGGACACTTGTGGCCCTCTGTACTGTAACAGTTTCATTTAGTCAGACAGGAGCGTTTGTTTACCTGCTTTACATGTTTCAGCTACTTCCTGTAGCCTTCCTCAGAAGCGTCACATGATGGTGCTGTGACGTGTCTTGTAGGCTGCTTATATGGTTTTGTCAGACAGTAGGGGGAAGCTTACGCCTCCTACCGTCTAACACCTTCTCCAGGACCGCATGCCATGTGTGTGACAAGGTGTAGGCTCCCTCGTCCCAGTTCATGCTCCTCGGACCTCGTTTGCGGATCTCGATGTCCTCTTTGGTTCTTTTCCAGAGTGGCAGAGGACCTCAAACACATCACCATAGAACCAGATGAAATACTCATATCCCACGATGTACTATCTCTGTTCACAAAGACCCCGGTTGAAGCCACTCTCAACATTGTACATAGCAGACTCAGCAAGGACAAATCACTCCCAAAAGGAACCAAACTCACAACAGAATACATGACACTCCTCAGATTCATAGCCACATCCACTTATTTTCAATACCAAGGAACAGTATACAAACAAAAAGAACGATTTGTAATGGGAGACCCACTATCAGCAATAATGAGTGCTTTTTTTTAATGAAAGACCTGGAACAACAAGCCATCACCACAGTACCATCTGACTGCAGAATCACACTCTGGAAAAGATATGTTGACAACTTTCTGGAAAAATCAAAACAGCCCACACACAACAGCTCACAGACCATCTGAATACCATTGACCACACTGGCAGCATTAGATTCACACACGCAGAGGAGTCAAACAAAGAAACAGCATTTTTGGACCTTAAAATACACCACAACAACGACGGCAGCTTGAACATAAAAATACATAGGAAACCCACACACACAGACCAATACCTACTATGGACATCTGAGCACCCAACAGCACATAAACTGTCAGTAGTCAGGACACTATATAACCAGACCACCATCATCACAGACACTCAGGACAAGGAGGAGGAGGAGGCACACATACACAATGCACTCACCAAATGTCATTATCCACAATGAGCTATAGACAAAGGAAAACAGCAGGCACCAAACACCGAAAAGAAAAAGAGGAAACAGAACACTCACAGCATCAACAAACCTGCCATAGTCACGTTAACATACATCAGGGGGTCACAGAACGCATACAGAGGGCCATGAGGAAACACAACATAAACACACCTGTCAAACCTCACACAAAACTCAGTTACTAGTCCAAAAGGACAGAATACAGCCAGAACACAAATGTGATGTAATATGTGAGATACCATGTCTATCTTGCAATAAAACATATGTGGGGGAAACAGGAAGACCTTTTGGGACTCGGAAAAAAAGAACACCAAAAGAATGCGAAAAAGAAACTGTAAACGGACAAACAAGAGCAATAAGAGACCAAGCAGAGCAGGAAAACTTGAAATCAGCAAATCAAATATCTGACCACTGCAAAAGACAAAACCACATCGTGGACTGGAAAAACGCCAGGGTCATCCATGCCAAAAGCAACAAATACCACCGCTGGATCAGAGAGGCCATCGAGACCTGCAAACGAGGTCCGTGGGGCATGAACCGGGACGAGGGAGCCTACACCTTGTCACACAAGGTAGGGGGCGTAAGCTTCCCCTACTGTATGACAAAACCATATAAGCAGCCTACAGGACACGTCACAGCACCATCACGTGACACTTCTGAGGAAGGCTACAGGAAGTAGCTGAAACAGGTAAAGCAGGTAAACAAACGCTCCTGTCTGACTAAATGAAATTTTTACAGTACAGTTTAAACAAAAGACAGAATGAATCCTTACCTAAGACTTGTGGCCCTCATTCAGCACCCTGGAGCACCCTGGACATTGTTGGAATCACAAAGAAAACAACATTGCACTCACCAGACCTTGACTTCAGTGGTGTTGACAACTATTTAGTGGAGAAAATTTTCCTGCCAGGAAAAAAAATCTACAAAAATACAGACAGCTTTTCTTGTATTTCCAGTGTTGCTGGGTCAGTAATAATGCAGTTTAGGAAGTGAAGAGCAAATCATTCATTATCATAAAAGACTAGTGTTAATAAAGTAGTGTTGATAGGTATTGTTCACTAACAGCAGCTTTAGGATCTCTGTTCACACACTTAATGGATATTTAATAAGAAAAGCTTTTGGTAGAAAAAAAGTGTACAGGTGTTTTCTCTTGAGACTTTATAAATCAAAATGATGAGAATGGATTTTTTTTATTAACCATGTAAAACTTGAATGTTTAATATTCTTGCAATAATGGTGACAGAGAAATAATAGTCCTCTGTTTTACCAGTGACCAGCCTGAAGTTGTTTGTTTTGGTGATGTTAGATCTTCTTTCACAGTTCAGCTCCAGCTTTGCAGCTCTGTTCTGAATCTGACTGTTTTCTGACCATACAGCTGGACAGAAGTACAATAAGACAGGACAATCTAACCTGTGTGTTTTGTCTCTTTGATTTATCAGATTGTTTGTTTTGGAAAGTGTTGTCTCTCTACATTCTCCCTGAATCAGTGTGAATAGAAGATAACTTTCCTACAATTGTTAATATTTCTGTCTAAAATTTCTGGGAACATCACCACAGACCCACAGTTTTGATAACTAAAGATTGTAAATACAAGTCACTGTTGTATGTATTGATTCCAGTCACAGTTGTAAATATTATTTGTGAGTGATAAATTTAGTTTTTGAAATAGATTTTTTTATAAGATGATGTAAATGACTACTGAGTGGCAGCATCACACTGATGTGGATCTCTTTGCTTCAAATTGTTTTTTTTATTGAAATGTTCCTAACAAGCAGTCACAGTTTTCTGTTTCCCTCAAACTTGGTGGAAACTGGAAACCAAAAACTTTTTTGTCTTAGTGTGTCTGATCAATACAGAATTGTAACAAATCTCTTGTTTGAACCAATGTCCATGCTGAATAATTGTAGTGAAATAGATTTCCATTGCAGGTGATGATTTTTTAAATCTTTTCTTTGGTTGTTTTGTTGCTACTAATTATGTAATGGTTTTGTCTTTCCAGCAAGTTTTACCTAACATGTTTGAAACTGTGTCATCTGTTAAATATTTTCTGTTTGCATGTTTGAATATTCAGTGAGCAAACAAAAACATACTATTGAGCTCGCTGACACAAGAGGGCGCTTTGTGTATATGAACTGTCTTGTTCCTGACTGGCTGACTTTTGTGATTGTATGTGTATTTTCTTTTTTGATGTTTAATTTGAATACCAAATTAAATCTTAATTTGGTATTTTTAATCATTGATCTTATTTTTAAATTTTCCTAAATAAATGTTTGGAAAGGAGAACGTGTCTCATGAGTCCTGACTGACAGCTGACACATTAGCAGTGACACTGGAGTTTAGTCTTCACCAACTCTGATTTGTGGTAACAACACGAGGGTTTACACTGTTCTGTAAAGACGAGGGGAGGGAGCAATATAACTACCACAATGAGTGTAGCAGGTAGCTAACAGCTACCCACATTTAGTTTGTTTACTCTGAAGTTGTGTTTGATTGTGAGATTTGAAATGTTAAAGTGGAGACTCTGGCGGCTGAATGAACATGCAGGAAAACAGTCCAAATAGCTACTATTTATTTACAATGGAGTACTGGTGGCACTGGTATGAAGTTAGCAGTGATAGCACAGGCAGTCCTCAATCCTCCTCCCTTGTCTTTCCTTACAGGCAATAACAACATGAGAATATGGATCAGCAGCCAGGTTTTTAGGCCATGTCACACCCCTATAATAAAGTCAAATACAGCAGCTGTTTTGTTAAGTGCTGTCAAGTCATCCTTTTGCGATTAGAGATGCATTATATTGGATATTTACCGATATCCCATTGGCAATATTTACAAATTTATTTTAGGTGATACCGACATTAAAACGAAGTTCCCATCTTAAAACTGAAATCCTTGAAATACATTTTAAAATGTAAGAAACACTGATGTAAAGAGAAAAAAAAGACCAGGTAGGTTATGAGAATAAACTGAATTTAAATGACTGTAGCATCAGGCTGCAACATAACAGAAAAAAGAGAAGGGGTCTAAATTTCTGAGTGCACTGTTGGTCCAGCCTAAAACTTCACTAACATATTTGCTCATACAGACACTATTTACAACTGATATATGCAGATTCTTAAAGCCAAAATATAAGCGTTAAATATCGGTGGAAATTTTCTGATACTGATAATTCATCATTCAATACTAAAAAGTACAAGATTTTTGTACACAAGTAAAAGTACAGTTAATCTGGTTAAACTTAAGTAAAAGTAAAACTATGGATTTTAAAATGTACTCAAAAAGTACAAATACACAAAAAGCTACTTGTGAAACATGAGTTAATGTAATTAGTTTATTTTCAACCCTGAAATTAATAAAGTCTGGCTTTAGGAATTTATGTCATAATCTTGAAAATCCAATCCAATCCAATCCACTTTATTTATATTGCTCATTTTACAAAACATTACGTTTACCAAAGTGCTGCACAGTGACTAAAACAAGTAAAAACCACAGTGAACATAAAAAACATAAAATACATAAAAACTTCACAGGGACTAAAATAAACTTAAAAAGAAACACAGTAGGGCAAATAAACACAGATAAAAGACACACAGTAGACCACACAACTCTCATGCTGAGTTAAAAGCCAAGGAACAGAAATAAGTTTCAAGATGTGATTTAAAAGTAGGTAAGATGGGGGACGTTCTGGTTTCAAATTACAGCTCATTCCACAATTTAGGTGTGACAATAGAGAAAGTTCAATCACCACTGGTTTTTAATCTAGACTTTGGAACAACAAGACGGAGTTGATCTGCTGATCGCAGAGATCTAGACGGGGTGTTAACCTCTAAAAGGTCAGAGATGTACTCAGGAGCAGATCCATTTAATGACTTAAAAACAAACATTAAAATTTTAAAATGGATTCTAAAACTAACGGGGGCCAGTGAAGGGAAGCGAGAATGGGGGTGATGTGTTCGTGTATACGAGTCCCTGAAAATGTGTAAAATCTTCTGGAAAATTACAATTTTGAAGATTTTAAATGGTAAATGCCACTCAAGCTGATCAACACCTTTTTTTCACAGCCTTACTAATAAAGATGTTCTGCATTTTTGCTGCATTATACCGTATGTGTTGTAATAGTTGTGTAATTGTTAGCAGGTGCCATATGCGGAAATCACGGAGGAGGGTGGGGGTCATTGAACTCATTGTATAGTCCCCTAAGAATTTATGTCATTGTAAACATGTAATTGTATATCTTATAATATGCTCTGAACACACTTAAGTGAGTTGTAGATGCAAAACAATGCGTTTAAGATTGACCCTGCCCCCCTCCAGTGCTTCACAGTGGTTCGGTCCGACCTCTTCCCTTCTCCGTTGAGAAGTCCCTCAATGCAGGGTGCAATAGGGGGGCTCCGCCCCCTATTGCACCCAATGTGGGCGTTGCCCAACGTTGGGCATCGCCCACTATTGCACATTGCATTCAGGGTTACTAGTCTTTGTTGCTGTTTTTGTTCACAAAAAGGTGGCGCTGTGCAAAAGTATTTAATGGATGCTAATCAGCAGCAGGTGTCTCACGCTGAGAGGAGGTCGGCAGTCTGACAGCAGTGATGAGGTGATGAAGGATGTGATTGTCAATGTGGTACGTGAGAGGACTGTGTATTAGTGTGATTTACTGAGGTATTGGATGTTTTGTTGTCTTTATCAATAAATGGATTGGCGTATCCAACCTGAACTATTTCTAAATTGTCAAGTTTTATTTGAGTGACTGAAGATTATGTTTAGTGTTTGCTGCAAAGAAAAGCACACAAAATATGTTTCTAAATGATCATTTTTTTCACAATAAAGATGAAATAATCACTGATGTTCCCACACAAATCATTTCACACAAATGCAAATTATAATTGCATGTTTTTGACTCATCTTAAGTTTGGAAAACACGCAGGAAACAGTCAAAATAGCCACTCTTTATTTACAGTAGAATCATGGAGGCAGTGGGTAAATGGTGTGGAGTTAACAGTGATAGCACAGGCACTCCTCAGTCCTCCTCAGTGGTTGACATCCACATTCCTGTGCTGGATATTGTCACTTGATGCTGTGGTCATATGTGAGTACAACCTGACAAAGCCTACGGCAATTTTATCCCATTTTGTAAATCAAATTAGTGTCCAACTGTGCTGTTCCTGCAAGATGCTTACAGTAAAATTAGTTTGATGCTGTTTGCATCAGGTTCAAGAGTTCTGTGGCAGCAAAGCAGTATCCATGAAACACAGCTACATCTAGTGGTGAGTGGCTGCATTACAGTCAAGACAGAACATTTGACCTGGATTGTAGACCTGAACTGATAGAAAATATTGAAAATTAGTTTAACTTACTAGTAAGTCTGGTGCCAGCTACAGAGAATTCTGATTTTAATCTTTTAGCAGCATCCCTAGAGATGACTTCTTTTTAAGCAAAAGGGTTTTTGATAATAAACACTCTGTCAAATGTATTTATTATTTATTATGAGATGAGACTATAATTTCTTGCCGATCAAATAATCAAAATCTGTGATGTTTCTACACTGAGCATATAAACAGTCAAAATACAAGCAGAGGTGAGTTGTGAGAGAGAGAAGAGCATGTGTGTGCATTCCCATTTGGAGAACTATGATAGAAAGAGCAGGAGGTAACATCATCAGAGATATCTACACATAAATACCACCTGGGCTGCCACCGTTTACTGGAGAGATGCGTCACACCGGCGCCATATTGAAGAGGTGCAGTTGTTGATAAAGAATGTAAGTCTATAATGGCAGGAAGTCTATCTATGATTAAAATGCTTGTAACTCACAGAAACATCAAACATTTTTCAAGCTGTTTAATTTGTCTCAAATGTCAGACATGCATTTAAGATCAAGGGTTCTCGATCCAATGACAAATGCAGGATTTCATACTGAAATTCTTTATCTAATATACAGGTGCATGTCAGTTTGGGGTTTCCATTAGTAAGCCATAGTGGCGTCGCCTGCCCTGGGCATCCTGGGCAGGGTTGCCAGGTCTGTGTGACAAAACCAGCCCAATGACCAATAAAACTAGCCCAAAACCAGCCCAATGCTGACATTCACAGACATTCTGCTTTTCTGTGGGTGGCATGTATGTCTGTGTGCCATGTTCCATGTTTTCCTGCCTCTCTGCAGGTTGTTTTAGTTGTAGTTTTTCTGCTACAGAAATTAAATACTCATACACTAGACACAGGGGCGCAACTACCTACTTTCTGAGGGGTTTCTGTGAGAAGCTTTTCAAAGAGCTGATGAATTATGGGTGTCTGGGTATTTATATTTCATATTTGGACATTTACTGTGGTTCTGTGACTCTGTTAACTTAAAGGGATGCTTTCTATTTTTTTTCTCTAATTTTTGATACTTTTTAGCTAAAGGGGGAGGGTCCTCATGTTTTTTCTTTGCCCTGGGCCTCTAAATAGCTAAAACCGGCCCTGCCTCACACCTGCAGCTCCCCCTCACAGATCGTTCTGCCAGTTTGTTGCTTTCATTTTTCTGTTTCTGCCCTTTTGACAGTATTTATCATTAATACGTTTAAGATCAAATAAAACACCCACGTTTGGACAAGTTCTACTCAGTTTTACATTATTTTAAGATGTGATCCGTGTGTGTTTGGCTCGTTGATGATGATGCGCATCTCAAAAGTCATCATTAAAAACGAGTATGGGAGAGCATCGGCAGGAAATGACGGAAGAAATGTGTTAAAACGAGGGACTTAGAAGCTTCAACACAAGACAGCACACCTCTATGAAGCTAATATGGACTTACTGAAGAGACGCAGTGCAGTGCAGTATGTGATGAACTCGGACTTAAGCCTGAAGCAAACCCGTCCTGTCGGCAACTGAGAAGGCTAATCCTGAGTTGTTTAGAGAGTGAGGAGATAACAGGTTTAGAAGATAAAGGATTATCAGTGCTTTTGGCCACAAATGATTTTACTGACAACTTGGAAAAAGCGATTGAAACCACGGGTGAAGCTGCTGCATCGGCAGTTCAAGAGGCTATCAGTGAGCAACCAGAGACAGTGTAAGAGCACCCTCTACTGACGCAAGATGGTACTGCACCCTCAGAGCTCTCACTGCAGAATCCAAGTAGCTTGACACATTCAGAAAAAGAGACAGAGCACACTAGAAGCCTTGTGCATCCCATTTACAGAAAGGATTTCAGAATTATTGGACAAATAGGTGAAGTTGGACAAAAAGACAAACTGAATTTCACCAGCCTTGAGAGACAAATCGAACGTGGTCTACAGAAGGGTTATGAAGAAGGGGAGATAGTGGAAGCAGTAATTCAGTCCATTGCACCTGAAGTTAAACTGAAGAGCTACCTTGAAAGCAGACCAAAACTGTCACTGAATTCCTTACGGCAAGTCCTTAGGACATTGAAAAGGATGCCACTGAACTGTATCACTCATTGACCCGTGCTGTCCAAGAGCCTAAAGAAACCCCTGTCCAGTTTCTCATCCGCACCATGGACCTCAGACAGAAAGTGCTCTTTGCATCTGAAAGAGCCAAGGCAGGGCTGAAGTATAATCCAGAGCTCATAAAGACCCAGTTCTTGCAAACAGTGTTGACAGGTTTGCAGGATGATGCAGTTCGTGTGGATATCAAGCCTTACTTGGAGGACCTGTCTGTGTCAGATGAGGTGCTGCTTGAGAAGATGAGCATTGCCTACAGTGTGGAAGTGGAGAGGAGAAATAAACTGCTGTCGGTTTCCAAACAAAGAGGAGTTAAAGTGGCTATGATCCATGAAGAGGAGAACAGTGAAGTTGAGCAGGTCAGTGTCTCAAAGAAAAACAAAAGCTCTACATCTAAGTCCAACCCCATACTTGAGAAGCTTGATGCAGGAAATAAAGTCATATGTGAAGCACTGCAAAATCTCACTACACATGTTGCCAGCCTTAGTCAAGTGAAAACATGCAAAGAAGAAAACAAAACACATAAAGCTCAGCAGAAAAACTCTGCGACTCCCAAACGAAAACCAAGAAAGTGTCGTGAGTGTGAGAAATCAAATCCAGAGGGAAGATGCACGCACTGTTACAAATGCGGCAGTAATGAACATTGGGCTATAGGTTGTCACAAAAGAAAAGAGACTGTTGCAAGCACTTGTAAAATAGAAGTCTGCAATGAGTTAAACCTTGATGCTGCACTACTTAACCAAGCTCCATTGTCAAAGAAACCGGAGAAGGCAGCCAAGCTGGTGGGACGAAAAAGTCTAGTTCAGTGCAACCTGAGAGGAGTTCCTACAGCAGTGTTATGGGACACAGGATCCCAAGTGTCCATGGTCGACATGAAGTGGAAAGAAATACACCTACCAGATGCTGAGATACGACCTGTGAAAGAGCTTCTTGATGAAGGTGTATTGGACCTTTCTGCTGCAAACGGAACTAAAATACCTTACGAGGGATGGATTGAAGTGGAGTTCAACCTGGCAGGAAATAAGGACAGTGAACTCTTAGTACCCATCTTGGTGAGTACGGACCCTATTGTAAGACCAATCATAGGTTTCAACGTCATAGAAGAGTTAGCACAGACCAGCACGTCTACTGATAGAGCAATGACAAACAAATTTGTGCACAGTCTGGGATCAGCACTTGATGTTGGGCACAAAAAAGCCAAAGCAGTATACTCAGTACTGAAAAACCAGAAAAGCAGCTCAGAAAGTCAAACTGCAAGGCTAGGAAGACAGGACGTTATCATCCCAAAGCACAAGATGGTAAAGGTTGCTTGTGGAAAACTCAATAAGAACATATTAAAGGAACAGTATGCAATACTGGGACCAAACGAGAGCACACCTTGGTCTGCTGGACTTCTGATAAAACAACAGTTAATACAGTTACTTACAGAAGATAAAGCTACTATCTCAGTTGTAGTTGAAAACAACACAGATGATGATATCAGACTACAGAACAGAACTGTGCAAGGGTGGTTATATGCAGTAGACACCATACAAAGTGTTGAAGAGAAAACAACTGATGCATCACCAGAGCCACAAAAACAAAGTGAAAATTCAAGCGAATGCAAACAAGTGACACAGTTTCAGAAAATGACAAATGAAAATTACAGTGAGGGCAAACCTGTAAAAGAATGCTGGGATCCACCTGTTGATCTCTCCCACTCAACAACAGAGCAGCAACACAAAGTAAGGCAAATGCTGAAGGAAGAGTGTGAGGTGTTTGCTAGGGATGACTGGGACACAGGATGCATTCCTGACCTGCAGATGTCAATACGTCTAAAAGATGACATCCCAGTGACCAAAACATACAACGCCATTCCACGTCACCTGTATCAGGAAGTCAAAAAACACATTCAGGATTTGCTCAGCCGAGGATGGATCCAAAAGTCAACCTCTTCTTACTCGTCACCAATCGTGATAGTCAGAAAAAAAGACTCCTCCATCCGACTGTGTATTGACTATCGACAACTAAATGAAAAGACACACCCTGATCGCCATCCCATCCCAAGAATTCAGGAAATCTTGGAGAATCTTGGAGGAAACTCATGGTTTACTGTACTCGATCAAGGTAAAGCATATCATCAAGGTTTCGTCAGTGAAGAGAGCCGAGCATGCACTGCCTTCATCACACCTTGGGGATTATGTGACAACAACCCTCTGACATATATCATGAAAACTGCAAAACTGAATGCTGTAGGGCATCGGTGGGTGTCAGAGTTGGCTGACTTCCACTTTACCCTGAAGTACAGACCAGGAACTGTCAACCGCGATGCAGACTGTCTTTCACGTCGGCCTGCAGAAATGGAAAAGATTATGTCAGAATGCATGGAGGAGTGTAAACCAGATGACATTGCTGCAATTGAGGAAGGACTACAAGCTCAAAAAGAAGGTGAAACGGACTGGATTTCAGCCATTACCTGTAAGGTGGATGTTTTGACTGAGCTGACTTCTGCACGTGACACAACCATCCAACCAATACCAGCTGAAAGTATTCAGGCAGGTCAAAGAGAGGATGAGGTGATAAGCAGAGTTATCACTCTAAAGCAACAAAATGATCGTCTGAGATACAAAGACAAAATCAGGGAGCCAGCAGCTGTCAAGCGCCTCCTGAGGGAGTGGCTGCGTCTCTATCTGGACAAAGGTGGAATCCTGCACAGAAAGACCAACGTCTGAACTCAGCTTGTGGTTCCTGAGAAGTTCAAGCCACTCATCTATCAGCAACTGCATGAGGAAATGGGACATTTAGGTGCTGATAGAGTGATCGCTTTAGCCAGAGAGAGATTCTTTTGGCCAAAGATGAGAGAAGACATTGAACATTATGTTACCAAGGTATGTCGTTGCCTGAAACAGAAAAAACCAAACAGAAAGACAAAGACACCACTATAAAGTATAACAACATCAGCACCATTTGAAATGATCTCCATTGATTACCTGCATCTGGAGAGAAGCAAAGGTGGAGTGGAATACATACTGGTGGTTGTAGACCACTTTACAAAATTCGCACAGGCCTATGCAACACCAAACAAGTCAGGTAAAACAGCAGCACGCAAGATCTTCGACGACTTCATTCTCAGATTCGGCTTTCCAGCTAAGATCCACCATGACCAGGGGAGGGAATTTGAAAATGAGCTGTTTAAGAAACTGCAAAGCTACAGTGGTATTCAACATTCAAGGACAACGCCATACCATCCGCAATCTAACCCAGCAGAACGTCTGAACAAGACTTTGCCAAGTATGCTTCGAACACTGGAAGAAACTCAAAAACCAAACTGGAAAGACTATCTGAACAAAGTGGTTCATGCATATAACTCCACTGTCCATGAATCGACAGGATTTTCACCATTTTTCCTGCTTTTCGGAAGAGAGCCAATCTTACCCATTGATCTGCTGTTTCCAAGAGAACAAGCAAACCCACAGTCACATGCAGGTTATGCTGAAAAATGGCAAAGATCAATGCAAGAAGCTTATAACATTGCTCAAGAAAACATGAGAAAAGCGTGTGAAAGAGGACAAAAACACTACAACCAGAAAACATGGAGTTCTGTGTTACAACCTGGAGACCATGTACTGATTCAGAACCTGTCAGAACAAGGAGGACCAGGAAAAATACGTGCTTTTTGGGAAAACAAGGTACATGTTGTTAAGGAAAGAAGAGGAACAAACGGTCCTGTATATGTAGTAAGACCTCTAGATGGAGAAGGTAGAGAAAGAGTGCTACACAGAAATCTTCTGTTACCTTGCCCTTACCTTGTTGATGCACAGAGTAAACTCCCAAAAGAAAGGAACAAGGATCAGATGAAAGAAAAGAACATACACAGACCAAGAGAAAGAGTTCAGATACCCGCTGAAGATGCAGAAAGTTCAAGTGAAGAGGAGTACAGCATGTGGTGGCCTGAAATGACACCCAGCACTCGCCTCAACCCGCATGCTTCAGTCTTCAACCCTGCAACCATGCATCCCAGAGTAGAAACTGAGGCTGAACAACTCATCCAGGGGGAGAGGACCCAGCCACAGGAAAGAGGAGACACTACTGAGGACATGGATCAGGCAGAGGAGGAGACCAGACCCCAGGAGGAGGACATGCTGGAGCAGGAGATGAGCTGTAGCCTAGATTCAGACTTTGAAGTTCAGGAACCAGAGCTCCAGGTGTATGATGAACATGCTGTGTCTTCAGAGGATGACCAAGTCGAGAGAGCCAGACACTCTACGAGAACTCGTCAACCAAGACGTATCCTTACATATGAGTTAGGAAAGCCTAGTGTCACACCCTTTAGACAGTAGATATTATGAGAGACAGTTTATTTACTGAAATTGAAAGCTAAAGTTCATAGTTTAAAGCTAATGTTAACTAAGAGATGAATAGACACTGAATATTTTAGTTACAGTAATCCATTAGTCATGTTTCAGAAATTATTTCTGTTGACTTTAAAGGAAAATGCAAGGAACTACACATATGTTGATAAGTGAGTTTATTACAGGAATTAGTGTGTTAAAGGTGACAGAGTGACACAAAAAGGATTTTCCGTTCAAAAGGACTACATGCTAAAGCATGCACAATGTTAAAGGACATTAAGTGTGTTGGAATGGTAGTTATTGCCATATGTGACTTAATGGACTTGGACAATACAACAAAACAGGAAAAGAAATAGTTATCTATTTATCCTGAACTCATGCTGTTGTGGTCACCAGATGTGTAGTTACTGATATTTGTATGCTCATATTACTGTTCTATTGATATTCATCTAAAGGTATCTTGAGTCTAAGGTTAAATTTAAAAGCATTTTAATGATGTTTGTTTACTCAAAAGGAAAATGTTTTGTCAACATTTTATTTTTTTAGTGGGGAGGGTGTAACGCACTGGAAAAGCTAAGATATAATTCCTTGTTTACCTTTATGTCAGTGTATTAAGTCTTGCCTACAAAGAGAGAATTCACATTTGAAATACATCTAGTTAGAAATATTTAAGTTAAAGACAGCTAAAAATAGCATTACTGTGATGTTTATATATTGTCTGTGGAGGAAAAATTGTTTCTGCCGTTCCTTTAAGAAAAAGGACACTGCCCCTTTAAGAGATGTAAACGGAGGGAAGGACGTGATTCTCACGGAGATTCTGTGAAAAAGAGCTGAAAACGGCAATAGCTTGTGCTGAACTGTGGGCAAGTTTATGTGAATAAAAGTTGCAAAAAGTGAATCAAAACGTGTCCTGGAGGATTCATCTGAAGGGTGCAACATTTGCATTTTGCTTTTGACGTGCTGTCATCGTTTCTTGAGAGAGAGAGAGAGAGCATACATCACGCACTTAACAGGAGGACAAATAGGAGATAAAACCGTTATTTGAGACGCACGAGTCATCTTCTTTTTAACAGTGTGTGTTACGATCATCTTGTTGTGGCATACGTCCTGTGTCTGAGGTGAAAATTCCAGTCTCTGAAATGTTATAATTTATTATTCATTGAAGTGTTGAGCAAAATGGACTCTTAATAGCTTATATGCAACAACTTATTCACAATGAAGGTTCCAATAGACGTGGCTCTGATAAATTAAGAGTTTATAATACAGAGAGCAGTGATGATCCACGTAGACCAGCGGATCATTGCGCAGCTACCGCATGTTAGAGTGCTTTTATAAGACAGCAATGATCCATTAAAACACTGAATGGCTCTGTGCTGCTCTATGGTAAACTGAGAAATACTGTCAGACTAGATCAGGGCTCATCAAGTACATTTGCACTAGGGCCAGATTTAGTCTGGACAAAGACTCTGGGGGCCAGACTTCAAATAAACAAAATTAATAAATATATTGGTCTGATTAACATATATTTAGTATTAGTGTTTTCTTTCAAAATGCAGGAAATGTTCAGGCATTACCAGTTAGATCTATCCATGTTATCAATAATGCAGCAGGCCACAAGCAGACAGGCCTGCCCACAGAATTGTCCCTCTCCTGTTGTGATTTAGCACCAAGATTGACTCATTTTACACCCTTTAACCCATTTTCACTAATTCATTTGGCCATTTCTTTAACACTTTTTGCCGCTCTTAACACATTTTTGATCATTTTTGCCCCTTTTAATCCAATGTTTGACACTTTTCATCCATTTTGCCACTCTTAAACCCCTTTCCACTACTTTGCCAGGTTATTTTTGCTATATTTTTTGCCACTTTTATGCAATTTTAAAAAACACTTTTTGCCCCTTTTCGTTACTTCTTGCAACATTTCTGACACTTTTAACACATTTTGAACCTTATTGACTAATTTTATCATCCTGTTTCTACTCAATATTAATACTGATTGTAGAGACCTTGTTTATATTATTCAAGATTAATTTTGAAAATAAGGTTGAATTTTGAAAAAAAAGGTTTTAGGGGGTCCTCCCCCAGAAACCTTTGAGCTTCAAACGCTCTGATTTCTTATATTGTGGTACGTTTTGCAATAGTTTTTACTAAAAATGAAGTGGCTAAATTAGCTATGAATTGCGGAAAATTCTCAAGTTAATTGTTTCCACATGATGGAGTCAATAAGGTCAAACTAAATCATCCTAACACAAAATCAAACCATCTTCTAGAGTCTTAAAGCCACATAATATTTTTCTGTATAAGATTCAAGATAAATTAGAAATCAACTCCTGTCACACTTTCATAATAGCCAATATTTTAAAGAGTAAAAAATGTTTGTTTTTTTCTATCTGGTTTTAACCTCTCCAGTCTACAGTCAGCTCACACTTCAACAGGATCACAGTAAAGGATTGACCCAGGCTAAATCATGAGTAGAAGTTTAATCTCCTCTCTTTTAGATAATATATTATTGTACAGGTACATCTCAAAAATTAGAATATCATGAAAACGTTCAATATTGTTGTCACTCATTTCAGAAAGTGAAACCCATATATTAGACTCATTACACATAGAATTAAAAAAATATTTCAAGCCTGTACTTCTTGAAATGTTGATGATTATGGCTTACAGATATGAAAACCGAAAATTCAGTGTCTCAGAAAATTAAAATATAAGATCAATAAAAAAAGGATATTTTAAACAGAAATGTCAGGCTTCTGAAAAGTATGTACATTTCTATGCCTTCACTATTTGGTTGGGCCTCCTTCAGCATGAATTACTGCATCAATGCGGCGTGGCATGGAGGCGATCAGCCTGTGGCACTGCTCAGGTGTAATGGAAGCCCAGGTTGCTTTGATAGCTGCCTTCAGGTCATCTGCATTGTTGGGTCTGGTGTCTCTCATCTTCCTCTTGACAATACCCCATAGATTCTCTATGGGGTTCAGGTCAGAATCAAGCACAGTAACACCATGGTCATTGAACCAGCTTTTGGTACCTTTGGCAGTGTGGGCAGGTGCCAAGTCCTGCTGGAAAATGAAATCAGCATCTCCATAAAGCTTGTCAGCAGAAGGAAGCATGAAGGTCTCTAAAATGTCCTGGTAGATGGCTGCATTGGCTGTGGACTTCAGAAATCACAGTGGACCAACACCAGCAGATGCCATGGCAGCCCAAATCATCACTGACTGTGGAAACTTCACACTGGACTTCAAGCAATGTGGATTCTGGTCCTCTCCACTCTTCCTCCAGACTCTGGGACCTTGATTTCCAAATGACATGCAAAATGTACTTTCATCTGAAAAGAGGACTTTGGACCACTGAGCAACAGTCCAGTTCTTTTTCTCCACAGCCCAGGTAAGACGCTTCTGACGTTGTTTCTGGTTCAGGAGTGGATTGACACCAGAAATGCCACATTTGTATCCCCTGTCTAGGATTGGTCTGTGCGTAGAGGCTCTTGATGTGCTGACTCCAGCCTCAGTCCAGTCCTTGTGAAGCTCCCCCAAATTCTTGAATGGATTTTGCTTGACAATCCTCTCAAGGCTGTGCTTCTCCCTCATGCTGGTGCACCTTTTCCTACCACACTTTTTCCTTCCACTCTACTTTCTATGAATGTGCTTGGATACAGCACTCTGTGAACAACCAGCTTCTTTAGCAATGACCTTTTGACCTTTTGTGGCTTACCCTCCTTGTGGAGGGTGTCAGTGACTGTCTTCTGGACATCTGTCCAGTCTGCAGTCTTCCCCATGATTGTGTAGCCTACTGACCCAGACTGAGAGACCATTTAAAGGCTCAGGAAACCTTTGCAGGTGTTTGGAGTTCATTAGCTGATTAGGGTGTGACACCATGACTTTACAATATTGAACGTTTTCACAATATTCTAATTTTCTGAGACACTGAATTTTGGGTTTTCATTATCTATAAGCCATAATCATCAACATTTCCAGAAATAAAGGCTTGAAATATTTCACTCTATGTGTAATGAGTCTACATAATATACGGGTTTCACTTTCTGAAATGAGTGACAAAAAATATTGAACTTTTTTATGATATTCTCATTTTTTGAGATGTACCTGGATATGGTTCATGTCTGACTAAAGTTCTTTAATCACAGATTAAACCAAATGTTGAAAGGCGAAGACTTTTGTTCAAAATTACATTAGACTTATTTTTTCCTGTTTGTTTTCTGAGTGAGAGATTTTTCCCCTAAAAACAGGAGTGAGACTGTATTTAACATCTCTGCTATGCTCAGTGAGTGTGTGACAGACTGACACAGAGTCAGCAGTGTCACTGAGCACACAAAGGTTTCAGGATGAGATAACTGTTTATCAAACATGCTCAGGACTCAGAGGAAAACTTTACGAAAGGAGTGTTGCCTGAAACGTGGAGGATGCATATTTATTTTCTCAGTTATAATAATCTAAAATCTAACTGAATCATGTGATGGACATGTCTGTGTTTTTAGTTTTAAAGAGTGGTGAGTCTGACTGAAACGGCACAGACATAACAGAGGAGCGAGTTGCTCTGAGACCAAAAAAGTTCGGGGCTTTCATGAAAACATCCGGGGCTAAAGCACATGTAGCCACCCCCTAACTCTGCCGATGGGCTTGGCATGATATGGCTAAGTGATAACAAAGTACCAGTACGGACCGAAACATTGAGAGCTCCTGGTGAGTTTATAAACTCAAATTACTCAAAATGCAGATATCTATACATATCAGAGATACAAATATCTATCCAATAAGATAAACTTGTCTGATGATGCAGGGTTCCTTTTATGGTTGAAAAAGATAGTTTTCATTATTTCATGATGCTGCTACCTCATAAACACACACATGCTAAAATAACATCAACAGCAAATTTTATAGGTTTGATGTTAAGTTTTTCTGCATCAACAACCTTTTTTTGTCTCTACAGAGAGTTGATTGTTGCCTTTTCAAACCCAGTTGATCGTTTCCAGTTAAGGCTCTGATGTTTCCAGAGAAAACATGACGTCTACAGCAGAGGGTGAGTAGTACTACACTTGGACTGGAGCTACAACAAGAATTTTTTTGATTTTTCTCAAAACAAACCGTCTTCTTGACAGATGACCTGTACATCTCAAAAAATGAGAATATCGCGAAAAAGTTCAATATTTTTTGTCACTCATTTCAGAAAGTAAAACCCGTATATTATATAGACTCATTACACATAGAGTGAAATATTTCAAGCCTTTATTTCTGGAAATGTTGATGATTATGGCTTATAGATAATGAAAACCCAAAATTCAGTGTCTCAGAAAATTAGAATATTGTGAAAACGTTCAATATTGTAAAGTCATGGTGTCACACCTTAATCAGCTAATGAACTCCAAACACCTGCAAAGGTTTCCTGGGCCTTTAAATGGTCTCTCAGTCTGGGTCAGTAGGCTACACAATCATGGGGAAGACTGCAGACTGGACAGATGTCCAGAAGACAGTCACTGACACCCTCCACAAGGAGGGTAAGCCACAAAAGGTCAAAAGGTCATTGCTAAAGAAGATGGTTGTTCACAGAGTGCTGTATCCAAGCACATTCATAGAAAGTAGAGTGGAAGGAAAAAGTGTGGTAGGAAAAGGTGCACCAGCATGAGGGAGAAGCACAGCCTTGAGAGGATTGTCAAGCAAAATCCATTCAAGAATTTGGGGGAGCTTCACAAGGACTGGACTGAGGCTGGAGTCAGCGCATCAAGAGCCACTACGCACAGACCAATCCTAGACAGGGGATACAAATGTGGCTGCCATGGCATCTGCTGGTGTTGGTCCACTGTGATTTCTGAAGTCCACAGTCAATGCAGCCATCTACCAGGACATTTCAGAGACCTTCATGCTTCCTTCTGCTGACAAGCTTTATGGAGATGCTGATTTCATTTTCCAGCTGGACTCGGCACCTGCCCACACTGCCAAAGGTACCAAAAGCTGGTTCAATGACCATGGTGTTACTGTGCTTGATTCTGACCTGAACCCCATAGAGAATCTATGGGGTATTGTCAAGAGGAAGATGAGAGACACCAGACCCAACAATGCAGATGACCTGAAGGCAGCTATCAAAGCAACCTGGGCTTCAGTTACACCTGAGCAGTGCCACAGGCTGATCGCCTCCATGCCATGCCGCATTGATGCAGTAATTCATGCAAGAAGGAGGCCCAACCAAGTATTGAAGGCACAGAAATGAACATACTTTTCAGAAGCCTGACATTTCTATTTAAAATATCCCTTTTATTGATCTTATATCCTAATTTTCTAAGACACTGAATTTTGGTTTTTATCATTTGTAAGCCATAATCATCGGGGGGGGGGGGGGGGGGTTTGGCTGCAGCCCTACAGACCTCTTATCTCCCATAGACATATTTATAGGCGGATTCCAAGTCATTTGATTAACAGTCGTCAGCCTTTGCTCAAACTGAAGGTAGTTTCTGATCCACCATCTTAAAGACCGCCCCAAAGACTTTTTTTATAAAATGAATATTCAATTACAAACATTTGGCATCAGAAAAACAACAAACAACATCAACAGCAAGGCACAGTCATGAAAAAGTACAGTAATGACAGGATAAAACAACAAGAATAAGAACTGAAACAAATAATTAGGATGATTAAAAAATAACAAAGAAAGAACAAAACAAAATTAATAAATGAATAAAAAATAAATAAGAAAATATAAAATTCAAGTATATTCTTGTCCAGAGTTTACTAGAGGTCATCATATATTTTCAGTTCATCATAAGCACTGAGAGGAGACATTGCAAGCTTTTCTTTCATCAGTTTTGAGGCATCAAGGTGATTGTCCAGAAGACTTCTTCTAAGGACAGTGAAGAAGGGTTTCATTTTCTTCCATTTACATGTGTGGATGAAAAATTTTTCCAGGAGTATCAGATTGTTCATCATTCAGTCACTTTGGTTTTCCTTTAAATGTATACCAAAGACAACACTGTCTCTTGTGAGAGGATCCAGTGATGAGATCTTGGTCAATATCCAGTCCTGTAGATCCTCCCAAAATGTTTTTGATTACACACAGTAGAAAAATAGATGTTCTGTTGTTTCAGTGTCCCTGTTACAGAAGATGTTGTTTTTATTATCAATATTAAATCTTATTCTTAACAGTTCATTGGATGGATAAATCTTATTGAGAATTTTAAAATGCACTTCTTTTGTTTTAGGACTTAAAAGATATTTGATATAGTTTGTTCTCCATTTTTTAACATCTGATTCTGAAAACAGCTGTTTAATGGAGTTTCTGTTTGGTTTCACTGGGATCAGTGTATCAGTGATATAGTTTCATACCTTTTTGTTCATTTTCATTCCAGTCTGGAAGTCATGATCATTTATTTTAAGTGGAGGTAGATTTATAATACATGACTGTTTGTCAATATTTTGTATTAAAAGTTTGACTGAATTGGGTATTGCTTTGATTTCTTTGTCAAATTCAGAACAAGTTAAAAGCTTTCATAAGATAACCAGAGTCCCTGGTCATCAGATAAATGAGTTACTGACCAGATATTTTTATCCATCCAGTGTTGTAAGTACAGGGATTTTCTTTTGCACAGTATGTATCTGTTGTTCCAAATAGGGGTCTGATGTGGAGAAAAGTTGTGTGTGTATGAGTTTCCAGCATAATAGTTCCTGTTTGTGAAAATGAGACAGCTTGACCGGCAGTTTTTCAACTTGGAAGTCACATTTAAGGACAAACTCTATACCACCTAGTTTTTTGAAAAGACCTTTAGGGAGGCAATACCAGATAGAATTTTGGTTAAGCAAAAATGATTTTAACCAATTTAAATTTAACATAGCATTTAGGCATTTTAAAATCGATCGCCTGCAGGCCACCATCTTCATAGCTTTTAGCTAGCTCTGACTTCTTCATGTAATGAACTCTGTTTTTCCAGATGAAATTAAAGTGCAGTTGGTTAATGGCTTTTATAAATTTGTTGAGAATAGCCATTGAATATGCAGGATAAATGCATCTTACTAAGGATTCCCTTTCAGTGAGGTATAGTATGTCCTACCAAAAACTGTCAGATCTCTTTGTAACCACATGTTCAGTTTGGATTTGCATTCATCAGTTTTTTCTGTAATGTTTAGGGTTTCACTCATTACTTTATCTTTTGTTACATGAACTCCAAGATATTCACTGAAGATTTGATAGGATTGTTACAGGCTTCTGTAAGGTTAAAGTCATGAATGGCCATTGGTTCACATTTACTGTGATTCAGTTTTAAGCCTAAAGCTTTAGAGAACTTTTCAAATGACTCAAAGATTTTAGGAATCTAATCTAGATTTTTCAAAAAGATTGTGGAGTCATCAGCTAAATGGCTAACAACTAATTGGTTTCCACTAATGTTCAATTTCTCAGTGTCTGAATTCTTAATTAGCACTGCTAATAATTCTGCTGGCAGAATGAATTGGAATGGGGAGATGTTGCAACAAAGAAAAAATAAATAAATAACAGCAAAGAAAAATGAACTTTTTGTTATATTCTATTTTTCCTAACCCCAACCTTTATTTAGATGCACCTGTCTATGTGCATTTACATATATTATATTTTTCAAGATGTCAAATTTATAAAAATAAGTTTGACTGTATTGATATTAAAGACCATAATCACTCATAATTACATTCACCTGTTTTCCAATCATAGGTGGCCTGTTTCCTCTGAGGCGCAGTCGCAGTCTTAACTGGCTGCCACCATTCAGTGAGTGAGACTTTCTTCGTGTGATGTGTCAATCTGTGTTATCAGTATTTTGTCAGTAATATCTGTAATTAGAGGAGATGAATGTTAACCAGTTTTAAGAATAACTGCATTAAAATGTCTTCATGGTTAGTTAAACAGATTAAATTGTGATTTTACTAAACTGTTTATAATTACAGAACATATTTTACTGTTTATATAAACAAAACATGCATATCGCTCTGTGCTGCTAATTTTGTAGGGTTGTTACTAGAGATGTTCCAAAACTGTTTTTTCCTGATACAGATTCTTATAACAAGGTGTTGAGTATCGGCCGATACCCAGTACTGATCTGATACCAGTGTAGACTTTCTGGTCTGACTGTGCAGTCTAGCAAATTATTTTAGACCTATATTTGACTCAGAACATGGATCAACAAATAGAATCATAATGTACAGCATCTCTGTGAACCTGATTTTTTTTCTGCTGATAATTGAATTTTACTGCTAAACATCAAAATAATAATACAGGGGGCTGCATCTCAGGCTCTCCCTCTCCATTATGCTCCATTCAGGTAGCATGATGTGATTACTGAACAGCCTGCCATTGGCTGACAGACCCTCACACAGGGAAAACAATATGACGGTTAGCATTCAAGCTACCGGTAATAAATGGGTTATCAGGTTTACTGGTGTGGATTTAATCATTAAAGTCCCCAAAAGTCACACGAGTTCCAGGCTCGCTAAAAAAGATGCTGCCACAAGGGATTCAAAGGCATCAATAGCATCAATGGGACAGCACAACAGCTAGCTTCAAGAGGAAAAACAAGTAAGGGACAATGATCTATGGTTCAAAAGTTATTTAACTTTTGATAAACTGTGTCACTTCTTGTTGTGTATGACAGCGCCGGTCTGGAAGGCATTTTAACGATCACATTTAGAGAAAAACTGTCAGGCAGCCTCCATTCTTTGCTGCTGCAGTGGATCCTTTGGTTCTTCTTTGCTGCTCTAAAAATGGTAGCTTGTGCATTGTTTTTTTTTTTCTGGCAGCGATGAAGAATTTATTTTATAACGCTAAGAATAAGATTAAGCGTTCATGTCAGTTGAAGGGGTATCCCAATTCTCTTTTGAATCCAGGGGTAAGGGCCATGAGCTACATAACCCTGAAACAAAGATTTTCCAGGACCATCCTTGAAACCAAGGGGTAGGGCTGGGTTCAAAAGATCGATTCTCCGATTAAGATCGATTCTTTTTTAAAAATCCAATATCGATCCATAAAATCCAAAGATCGATCTTTTAATATGTGCCTTTTTTCCTCTCCTGTCGGCTCCTCACACTACCAGTCTCAGACTTACGTCACTCACGCAGCCTGAAAGTTGATCAGCACTCGCTTCTAAAAACGTTTAGACTCTAATTCAAGGTTTAAATCTCACGCACAAAATCTGGGCGCGTTATTAATACGAGCTGCATATCTCTTTCTCAAACGTAAACGCTGCTGCTACAGACCGGGCAGACTCAATAGTGATCAGACACAATAGTGATCATCTGGGATGCTACATTTAAGAGGAGCAAACCCCGACTGATTTGTGAAACCCCCGTATGCGCTGCTCCATACAGTGTGCTTAATTTTACGACCCCCTATTCCTCCGTTTCACGCGCAAATAACGCACGACCCCGTTGTTTACAGCACAGAAATGACGGAGCGCTCAGTCATTTAGAAAGATATGAGTAAAAAACTCGCATCTCATGTAGATTTTCTATATAATTTAACATTCACAATAACATACAATGTACATAATATGCTAGATAACATGATGCATATTTCTTTTTATAAGCATTGTGGGTCTTTACATTAAAGAGCATAGGTGTGTGTCTATAGAACACACCTCACAGACAGCAGACAAACATTTCAGTACTATATCTGAAAATGTGACTATTACTACTAGTAATATTTTTTAGTAAAATAATTAGGCTAGTTAAAAATAATTAATCAAATGTACTTATTTTTATTCTTTAACAAGAGTTTCAACTTGGACATGCAATAAGTGACTTAACTCTGTAAAAACAAACATGATGGAGCCTGGCAGCTCTACTCCACTGAAGGTACCTCCAAACTTGATTGCAATTTGGATTTAAACACTACAAAGACAGAGGTAAACTGAACAAAAAAGACCATTTCCAGGATGTACCAGATGGAGGTAAAATAGTGATGAAAATACTAATAGTTTAGGGTCAATTTTTGATGCAAACCCTGAAATTTGTAATAATGTGCCTAATTGGAACATTCTTTATGCTATTTCCAAATAAAGTTCTCTGAGAATCTCTTAAATGTAGAAGCAACATGGGACTTTTTACTAAAATATCTCGACATGAATCGATACTGAATCAAATCGAATTGGGGCCTTGAGAAACGGAATCTAATCAATTCAGGAAACCAGTGGCAATACCCAGCCCTACCAAGGGATATGATGAATTTCCCACCATGCACTGCATTCACTTGCAAATGGCACAATGGACTACGAAGGAGGCGTGTAAATGTAAATATTTTTGGCACTCCTAAATGATTACATCAAATTAGGGCTGTCAACGCGTTAATATTGCGTTAACTCAAATTACTTTTAACGCCACTAATTTTTTTGTCGCACGATTAACGCATGCGCGTTCTGTATGACCCTTGACCCATCCCGTAGTTTGCCAGACCAGGAAGTGGCGCCATCGTGATGCGGTACAAGCGAGCAGAAATGGATAAAGGACAGAGACTTTTGAATGACAGGTTCAGCTTTCAGATAATGTCAGATAAGACTGAAGTTATTTTCTCCTACTGTCAAAATGAACGGAGTTACAGGAAGTTCGTAGAGTCTTATATAGTCCGCACCACTCACTAGTCATGCACACCGCTAATGCAGAGAGCCGCCCCCCTCGCCATGCTGGATTTGTTTACAGTGGAGACACTCAGACAACTCTGCAGGGATGGACTTGCTATCTGGCTTACCGGGCATTTCCTGGTGTGCCGATGCACTTATGGGCCATTATGGTTTATTCATTTATTTAGGCTATTATATCTGCCATGAACCGGCACCACAGCTGTGCTATTGACTGCTGACTGGTCTGATCACGTCTCCTAAAGGTCCGCTCTCATCCCCACACAGCTCCTGCTTGAAAGTGAAAGTATTCGGAAAAAAACGAAACTTACTAAAACGATTGACTGGAACTGTAAATAAACGGCAAATTTAAATAACAGTCAATCAAGACGCTGCAAAACTGTCAAAGCCTCTGCAGTCCCTACAGGAGATTGTCTGATGCTGGTGAATGTACAGCTGCATCATGAGGAGGAGGAGACAGAGCAGCAGAGGCTGGTGTGTGACAGGAGAGCAGAGGTTAGTGAATGAGCTCTGTAGAGTATCATAATATAAGCTGAAAGCATTATTAGACTGTGGGTCTCCTTTATTTAGGAAGAAAAAATGGTTTTAGATTAAATCTTTAGCTCTTCTATGATCTGAAGAATGAAGAGATGGTTAAGTCCTCTTACTTTACCTTAAAAGTTCTCCACTGAGACTTCTTTTACTTTATGTGTTCATGAGTTTTGAAAAGCAGATTCACATGTGTGTTTATTGACATCATTCCAGTAAATCTACTGGACTGATGACAGTCATTTCTTACTGTCAGGATTTATTTTACAGTTGGACTACATTTTTTTGTTTGAAAATAAAAATATGATAAATAATAGCAGACATTTTTTGAGTAATGACTTGCTTTTTCTCTTGAGCAGGGCAGATGTGTCCACCTTACACACATCAGAACAGAGAAACACCATTAGATGTGTCTGTGCCTTACTGCTGAGCTCTCAGCAGAGACTTGACTTCTTTATGTCCACGTGTGATGATGAGATCTGTTGTTCAGTGTTCAGCTGCTGAGAACAGAGGAGTTAACTTCTAGAAGTCTGAAGTTTGACTCTACATTGTGGTATTATTCAGTAATGTTACATTAAGGTCAGTATCTCCATCTGTTGGGCTTGAGTTTACCATGTTATGCTCTCAGTATATTTTTGCAGCGTTCAGTATCTTTGAGCTCAGACTAGAGAATTTTCTGGACTTTATCTGTTTTTGTTTTGGGTTGTTGACATGAACAAACATTTGCATAAAGAAAGAAAATTTTTGTCCACTTGTGTTGATAAGGGTATTTAAATCTTGAGAAATGGTACTGTAAGGTACATTTAGAACAGACAAAAAAGTGTGATTAATTTGCAATTAATCACAAGTTAACTATGGAATTTGTGAGATTAATCGCAATTGAAAATTTTAATCTATTGACAACCCTACATTAAATACAACAGTTGTGTTTTCTCAGATATTCAGTCTTTAGCTACTAGGGATGGGAGTTAGTTGTATTTTTCAGTATGTACACGTGTAAACCAGGGCTATTAACATACATGGAGAAGATTAACACATAAACCAGATGGTGGGAGCTTTATTACCTCCTCTGATGACGCGCTGTTTATCATCAATGATGATCAGCAATGAAGTGACGTCTCATTTCTGAAAGGTCACATATTATTTAACTTTTTCAGGCTTTTCTAACAAAAATATGTTCCCCTGGCCTGTCCACAATCCTGTAAAGAATAAAAAACATCTATCCCTTCCACCCTCTCTTTCTCCACCTTTCAGAAAACGTATGCCGAAACAAGCCGTTCTCAGATATTCCCTTCATGATGTCATGTGGGGAGTTAGCCCTGCCCCCAGGTTCGGTTGGCCCTCCTCGCTTGGGAGAAAGTTCTGCCCTCCTCTCCTGATCCTCCTCTCAGCTGGCAGTTGAGAGGAGGATCGGGAGAGCCACATCCATTTCCTGAGAGGGGAGTAGCCAGGGGCGGAGTCAGACAGCTCATTAACATTTAAAGCCACAGACACAGAAACAGTTTGTTCTGAGCAGGGCTGAAACAGAGGGGTTTTTAGACATGCAAAAGTCCAATACTGGAATGTTTTTTTTTTTTTTTTCAGCAACAGACTTCACAGGCATGTTTTGGGGTCCTCTGAGACCAAAATAAACTTGTCTTAAATGGGTCAAATATGTGACCTGTAAGGGAAGGTTTTCACCCCTAACCCTTATCACCCTGTTTCAATGTCCAAAAGGAATGGGTAGACGAAGGGTTAAGGGGTAGAAATGGGATTGGCACTAAGCGTGGCTAAACGAAGCAAAATATAAAGTCAAACAAAACGGTAACAGATCAGCACATGAACTTGTGTTCTTGCCGATACTAATACCTGCACTTTAAGCAGTATCGGACGTATTTCCAATACTGCTATCGGAATTGGAACAACTCTAGTTGTTACATCAAACTTGGTCCAATAATTCAAGTGTGACTTCATACTGATAACTGTGGTGACTTCAGTTACAAAAATCACCATATGAAATTTTCATATTACTACATCTCTAGCATGAAGGCAGCCACACTCTTGATATTCATCTTTTTTTTATTTACTTTTTATTGTTGTTTTTGATACAAACAATAATAAAACAAAACAATAATAAAACAAAACAGCAGGGGGAGGATCCAACTCTCAAGTAACATTTAGATCACATAAATGACAACATGAACATATAACCAATTTAGTTCCCTCGTTTGCAATGAAATTTGAAGATATGCCCCCCATAGGGGGCATATTGTTGCTATACAAAATCAGGCCTTATGGTTAAAACGTAGGCGATCCATTTTGACCAGATTTCAGCAAAGATATCAATTTTATATCTCATTTTAAATGTGATTCTTTCCATAACGTATATAATGTAAACAACATCAATCCAGTCATTTAAAATAGGTATGTCTCTTTTCAGCCATTTTCTGGTCAGAGCCTTCTTGCTTGCTACTAACAATAGTCTCAACAAACATTTGTCTCTGTTTGCACATTTAAGTTCTTCTAAGTCGTTGAGGTACATGGTTTTAAAGTTAAAGCAGATTTTAAAGTTAAAAACTGCCTCCAGGACGCCATGGACACATCTCCAAAATGGAGCCACAGAGGGGCAATCCCAAAAGATGTGAAAATGGTTTGCTATAGTACTTCCACAGGACCTCCAGCAAGTAGTCTGATCAGAGTACTTAGTTTTCTGTGCTGGGGTACAAAAGAAACGGGTCACGTTCTTCCAGCTGTATTCCCTCCATGAAGGAGAGCTTGTTGTGAACCGTTGCTGTCTGTAGATTCTGTCCCATTCCTCCACTATTATCATGATATTGCCCTCTGATTCCCATCTTGATTTAATGTCCAGAGTATGGTCTCCCTTTAAATTCTGGAGAGCCCCATATAGTCTAGAAATTATTCTTTGGTAGGTGCCATCGTTGTAGGCTTTTTGGAAAATATGCAGAATTTCGTCTCCAATTGTCGTGTCATCCTTGTTAATTTTTTTTTTCCTAATAAAGTCTCTGATTTGTAAATACCTAAAATGGTCCTGATTTTGTAGATTATTATTGTCCTTAAGGTCCTGGAAGCTTAACATTGTACCTTTTTTTAAAAGTGTGGAGTATGTTGTAAGACCCTTTGCAGTCCACTCTTTGAACCTCGTGTCATGTTTGCTGGGTAAGAACTCCGGGTCATAGGCAAACCACTTTAAGATTTCAACTTTACTTGCCAGTTGGTATTTTTTAATTAGTTCCCTCCATGTTTTTAATGAACTAATTATATATGGGTTATCAGAGTCTGTCAAATGACTAATTAACGTGGGGTCTCCTATTAACGTATTAACTGGGAGTCCTTTCCCCATTGAGCTCTCTATCTCTTTCCATCTAGATCTGTAATTGGGCTTGCACCATCCAATCAATGGTCTCAACTGAGCGGCTCTGTAATAATCCATTAGACATGGAAGGGCCAATCCTCCTCTCTCCTTAGATAGTTGCAAAATTTTATATCTTACTCTTGGCTTTTTCCCAGCCCAAATAAATCGTGAAATAATTTTATCCCACTCTGAAAAGTATTGCTCTGGTTTTTCAATAGGCACTGATTGAAATAAGTAAAGAAGTCTTGGTAAAATGTTCATCCTAACTGAGTCGATGCGTGAACTTATATTAAGATAAGGGATTAAATTCCATCTGTTAATGTCAAAAATAATTTGCTTTTTCAGGGGGCCGTAATTCATTTCTTCTAATTTAGACAAATCAATTGGCAAGAGGATTCCCAAATATTTTACATGTTTCTTATCCCAATCTAGTTGATACTTTAAACGGAGATACTGAGGGGGGGTGTAATGAATGTTAATGACCTGGGTTTTTTGTTCATTTAGTTTATATCCTGAATATGACCCATATTCCCCCAGCACAGACATCAGCTCAGGCAATGAATCTGTTGGGCTCGAGAGGTAAACGAGGACATCGTCCGCAAACAAGGCCAGCGTTTGCTCTCCTGCTGCCATTTTTATACCTTTAATCATGTTGTTCTGCCTAATCCATTGAGCCAACGGTTCAATAAAAATTGCAAATAAAAGTGGACTTAATGGGCAGCCTTTTCTCGAAGATCTCCCAAGCCCAAAAGAGCCAGTTAACTCACCATTGATTTTCAATTTTGCTGATGGCTTGTTGTAAAGAGTCTCTATTGTCTTGATAATTACTTTGTCAAATCCAAATTTTTCCATAGCTTTAAATAAGAATTTCCATCGAACTGAGTCAAAGGCTTTTTGAGCATCTAAGCTTATCAACATAGCCTGTATGTTATTTTGATTTATATGTCTAATAATATGAACAGACCTTCTGATGTTATCATGTGTCTGACGAGATGAAACAAATCCTGTTTGTTCCAAATTAATTAATCCAGGTATAATTTTTCAAGTCTTTTGCAATAATTGAACTAAATAATTTGTAGTCAAGATTCAAAACACTAATTGGTCGATAATTTGCGCAATCTAGTTTATCCTTCTCACCCTTAGGTATTACTGATATAATTGCTTCATTCCATGAATCCGGAATTTCCCCCTTAGTCAGAACCCAATTGAATGTTTTTAGCAAAATAGGCATCAGAGCATCTTTTAGATTTTTGTACCACTCAGCCGTAAATCCGTCAGCTCCTGGGGACTTGTTATTTTTTAACCTGGCTATGGCTGAATAAATTTCCTCTTTAGTTATTTGTGAACCTAGTCCTTTATTCTGATCTTTGGTAAGAATTGGTAGTTTTAATGATTCGAATAGCATCTCCATTTTCTGGTCATTGTCAGTGTGAGGTTGTGAGTATAAATTTTCATAATAGTTCTTAAAGCATTCTTTAATGTCATTCATTTGATGGTAAATTTCCTTAGATTCGGGATCTCTTATCTTATATATTGTATTATCTGCCTGTTGTTTTCGTAATTTATATGACAATAATTTTGTATACTTACTACCGCCTTCATAATAATTTTGTTTAGTATAAATTAATTTCTTCTGAATTTCTTGTCTGTTTATCTCCTCAATCGGATTTCTTTTGCTTGTCATTTCTAGATTAATTTTGGGATCCCTCGAGTCTTTATGTTTGGATACTAATTTTTTCAAATCATATTGCAGGTGGTTGAGTTTTTCCATTCTTTGTTTCTTAAGAAAAGATGTTACAGCAATCACTCTACCTCTCATTACCGCTTTACAGGCATCCCAGACGACAGGTGGAGACACCTCCCCATTGTCATTATGTTCTAAGTAGTCTGATATGTCTTTTGCAAACTGTTCAATTCTGTGTCTGTTCAATATGCTAGAGTTAAACCTCCAATGAGTAAATTTCTGTCTATATGCAGTCGTTAGGGATAGATATAATGGGCAGTGATCAGAACAATCCCTCATTCCAATATGGCAGTGTTGCACTTTATTAAGATCTGTACCAAACAGTAGAAAGTAATCAATTCTTGAATATATTGAGTGTGGAGATGAGAAGAAGGTATAGTCCCTGGTTGAAGGATTCAGCTGTCTCCATACATCAATTAGTCCTATTTCTAACATCATCGAGTTTATTTTCTTAGTTATTTTCTGGGTTTGGGATATTCTTTTTCCTGAAGAATCAAGACGAGGGTTCAGAGTGGTATTAAAATCTCCTCCACATATGAGAGTCCCTTGGGCTTCTGTTGCAATCTTATCCAGTATTTGTATATAAAGATCAGATTCTGACCCCGGGGGAATATACACATTGTAGAAGGTAAATAAATTCCCGTCAACTCTTCCCTTTATCATTATAAATCTGCCTTCCTTATCACTAGTTGTACATATATGTTCATATATTATTCCCCCAGAAATCAGTATGGCAACCCCTCTCGTGTGTTTTGATCCATTTGATGAAGCAAACACATATTTAAATCCCCGTCTTTTAAGTTTTTCGTGATCTTTTCCCGTCATGTGAGTTTCTTGCAAGAATGCAATGTCTATATTTTCTCTCTTTAATTTTGTAAGAATTTTGAATTGTTTGGTTGGACTAAGAAGACCGTTAACATTTAATGAAATTAACTTTACCATATCCTATCAGTTACCAAATGATCAGGTTTGAACGCGACATTGTATGCCTGTGTTGATGAACTCCTCAAATGCAAATCACTCACAGTGAAAATAGAGAACCAGATCTCCCCTGCTTGTAATATAGAACAATAACATAAATTCAGGATTCAGGAACATTAGAACAGAAGTGTAGGCTTCCCAGAGTAGAGGGACCATTGTCCCTCTGAAGTCCCTGCTGGAAGGTGGAGGGTTATGACCCCTCGAGTGGTTGGGGCCCTCCCTAGTGGTGGAATGACTGATCAGCATGCACATTCCACAATCTCTAGATGAGTCCAGCATAAAGCCATATAACGTTGCTGGTCAATCGGCATCTTACATTACTTTTAAATGAGAGGACAGAATAACATCTACAGTTACCTTTTTATGTCCGTTGTATTCAGTTATTTTTACCGTATGAACACCAATCATTTACTGTTTGGAAGCCCTCTTAAACTCCTGCAGCTTATCTCTCACTCGCGTCTCCATTCGTCTCACTCTGCCTCCTGCGTCTGTCTGTTGCCATGGGAACGCCTCCAGTACACGCTCCTCGAAGTTGGGACCCGGCTCCTCTCTAGCGGTGTTTACGGGAATCCCCCGCACCTTCAGCTCCGGCGTAGCTGCCTGTGCATCCTCGTAGGTCCGTGTGCCGGTGTTCCAATGGATGCGGATCCTTGTAAACGGAGTTTGGAAGCGAATACCCTGTTCTTTGAGTGCTTTTTTAACTCCTCCGTAAGCTCTACGCTTCTCCATGACCTCATAGGCGTAGTCATGGTCAAAAAAAACCTGCTTGTTGTTAATGAGGACTTTCTTTTTCCAAGCTAGTTTAAGGACAGTTTCTTTGACATCAAACTGGAGAAAGTTTATGACAATGGACCGTGGGGTAGCATCGGGTCCCGGCTTCTGAGCCAAAGCTCTGTGAGCACGCTGAATTTTGAGAGACATACCTTCAGGTAAGGGAAGCTCCTTGGTCAGTAAATTTTCCACAGACTTTATCATGGAGTCACCCTCAGCGTCCTCAGGCACACCATACATCCGGATATTGTTTCTTCTGGACCTGCTTTCCATATCGGTCACCTTTTGCTGCAGTTTGCGTTGTTCTTTTAGCAGACAGAGCAGGGTCTCTTTAGTTACGGAGCCGCTAGCTTCAACCTCAGAAATGCGCTCCTCTGCCTCTGCAATAGCTCCAGCCTGATCTTGAGGTGCCGTCCCCATTTCTGCTAGCTTGTGGTTAAGCTCTTGTTTTAGTGTCGTCATCTCATCTTTTAGGTCCTTCCTTAAATCTCCCTTAAGTTTGGAGATAGCTGTATGTGTGTCGCTTTTGAAATCACGTAGGTCTTTGGAGATGGAGCAGATTTCACGAAACAGTTCGTCTCCGGGTTTCCTAGCTTCATTGCTAGTTAGCGCAGTGCCACTTTCATCGACGGGGGTCTCCATTTGGTCCTTCGTTGTTGTAAATTGTCCAGTTGGTTGATTTTTCGAACTCGTCTGACCTCTACGTGGCTTGTTCCCGCCCATCTGCCTGCTGGAAAAGTTTGCGAGTTGAAATTCTCAATTTGGGGGAAGATTTCAGGCCGATTGACACGGAGCAACAAATTACACGTCTATCTCGCACATGGGTTCCGCCATTTTTTCTCTTGATATTTATCTTAATGCAACTTTCAGTAATTGCAGATGTGAGTAAATCTTTTGACATCTTTGTTTTTTCAACAGTGTCAGAGCTGAGGGTTGTTCTACTGGGGAACAGCTGGTCTGAGAGGAGTTCAGTGGGGAATTTCGTCCTGGGAGAGACTGTGTTCAACACTCAGGAAGAACCAGATAGATGTCTCAGATTCAGCAGGACGGTGAAGGGGAATGAAGTAGTTCTTATCAACACCCCAGATCTGATGAAACACAGCCTATCTCAAACAAGGCTAACAAGTTATATAGAAAACTGTGTGAGACTCTGTGATCCTGGACCTCATGTGTTCCTGCTGGTTTTACAATCTGAAGACTTCACTGAGGAACGCAAAGACCGTCTCCGCAGAGTCCTTGACACTTTCAGTGATCGATCATTTGATCATTCATTCTTACTGATATCAGCACTGAGAGAGCAGAGTCTGGGTTTAAAGAAATCTTACAACGCACTCCCTCCATTGGCAGACATGATCAAAAAGTGTAAATACAGATACTTGGAGAGAGAAAACCTTGAACTTTCAGAGCTGTTGACACGTTTGGGTCAACTTGTAAAGGAAAACAATGAAGATCATGTCAGATGTGAGACTTTTGAGGAAAGAACTGCTGCATTAACAGGTCATGGTCAGAGCTCCTACCAAAAGGAAACTCATAGTTCTCTTACAGATACAATTGAGGCTGCTGGTAAGTACAGAAATAATCATGACATGAGTGAAAACCTTATACAGAAAAATCTTTCTTTACATATGGATCGAAGCTAAAAATTATTGTGGTCTTCTTTTCACAGGAATAATTCATCCACAGAATGTGGTCCCACAAGGAAAATCCCAGGGTCAGGGTGAGTAAAACTATTACAGTCTTAGTCATATGCTGGTGAATGGATTTGTGCTTAAATGTTTTCTTCATCATGAACCCAAAGACAATATTTTTGTTTAATATAAATATATATCACATATACTCTATATTGCCAAAAGTATTCACTCACCCATCCAAATAATTGAAATCAGGTGTTCCAATCACTTCCATGGCCACAGGTGTATAAAATCAAGCACCTAGGCATGCAGACTGTTTCTACAAACATTTGTGAAAGAATGGCTCGCTCTCAGGAGCTCAGTCAATTCCAGCATGGTACTGTGATAGGATGCCACCTGTGCAACAAGTCCAGTGGTGAAATTTCCTCACTCCGAAATATTCCACAGTCAACTGTCAGTGGTATTATAACAAAGTGGAAGTGATTGGGAACGACAGCAACTCAGCCATGAAGTGGTAGGCCACGTAAAATGACAGAGTCAGCAGATGTTGAGGCACATAGTGCGCAGAGGTCGCCAACTTTATGCAGAGTCAGTTGCTACAGACCTCCAAACTTCATGTGGCTATCAAATTAGCTCAAAAACAGTGTGTAGAGAGCTTCATGGAATGGATTTCCATGGCCGAGCAGCTGCATCCAAGCCATACATGCAATGCAAAGTGTTGGATGCAGTGGTGTAAAGCACGCCGCCACTGGACTCTAGAGCAGAGGAGACACATTTTCTGGCGTGACAAATTGCGCTTCTCCATCTGGCAATCTGATGGACGAGTCTGGGTTTGGCGGTTGCCAGGAGAATGGTACTTGTCTGACTGCATTGTGCCAAGTGTAAAGTTTGGTGGAGGGGGGATTATGGTGTGGGCTTGTTTTTCAGGAGCTGGGCCTGGCCCCTTAGTTCCAGTGAAAGGAACTCTGAATGCTTCAGCATACCAAGAGATTTTGGACAATTCCATGCTCCCAACTTTGTGGGAACAGTTTGGGGATGGCCCCTTCCTGTTCCAACATGACTGTGCACCAGTGCACAAAGCAAGGTCCATAAAGACATGGATGAGAGAGTTTGGTGTGGATGAACTTGACTGGCCTGCACAGAGTCCTGACCTCAACCTGATAGACCACCTTTGGGATGAATTAGAGTGGAGACTGAGAGCCAGGCCTTCTTGTCCAACATCAGTGTGTGACCTCACAAATGTGCTCCTGGAAGAATCAAAAATTCCCATAAACACACTCCTAAACCTTGTGGAAAGCCTTCCCAGAAGAGTTGAAGCTGTTATGGCTGCAAAGGGTGGACCAACATCATATTAAACCCTATGGATTAAGAATGGGATGTCACTTAAGTTCATATGCGAGTCAAGGCAGGTGAGCAAATACTTCTGGCAATATAGTGTAATATATAAAGGTACATCTAAAAAAATTAGAATATCATGAAAAAGTTCAATATTTTTTGTCTCTCATGTCAGAAAGTGAAACCCATATATTATATAGACTCATTACACATAGAGTGAAATATTTCAAGCCTTTATTTTTTGAAATGTTGATGATTATGGCTTACAGATAATGAAAACCCAAAACTGATCATGTTATTTAACTGTCAGTGTCACATGTTCACTTTATGAAATGGTCACAGAAATATTGTCAGTATTTAACCAAATCGAAATCACACTTGTTTACGATGTCTGCTTTATTTAATCTGTGATAAATATCAGAGGACTTAACAATTTGTTGTTCTTTTCCTTTTAAAACCAGCCATGTTAATTGGACATCATGTGACAATTACAGCTTTTAACCATTATCTGGCAGCTTTGTCACAACAGGATGTGTTTTTTTAAGCCAGGGCAAAGAGCAACACTGAAAACTTTCAGTGACAAAAGACATGTTTTCACTCTTCTCCTGATCTGCTTCAGCATGGTTTTTGCCATTGTTACTGGACCATATTTCTTTTTAAAACAAGAGCAGCATACCAAAACAAAAGCTTGTCTTGGCATAGAACACATTTTTGCATGTCCCCTGACTGGCTTTGGCATCAATTTCATTCACAGAGAAGCTCCACCATTAACAATCAAATGCTGGCCTTACACCCGAGGGCTTTGCTAAAACTCTTAAAAGACTCTAAAAAGACTGACATCTGAGACCCTCTCACATCTAAAGACAATTTGTCAGCAAGTCTCTGAGAATTTAGTCTAAGATTTTGCAAAGACTGTGGGTCACTAACTACAAGACTAGAATACGATTCTCTTGAGATAATTACCCATGATGCATCTGGTAGAAATTCACAACAACAATTTTAGAGCAGAGAACAAGATGTAGAAGGAGATGGAGGTTGAATTTATAATCCAATGTTTTTAAATCATTTACATCGAGTAGAATTTTTTATGTTACTGCAAAAACCGAGATACTATCCAAGAAACACTTCAGAATAGAAGAAGTACCATATGAAAACACAAGTTGTCTCACCACAGAAACAAACTGCTCAGGCTTTTACTTTGAAAATCCTGGTACCTGTCATGTCAGCCTGGAATAAATTGACAGACAAGGTACACAAAGAGCTATGCGCTGACATTCAGCAGCTCTAGATTGATCTACGCTCGCATTCATGTTTTGAAAAATGAAGTGAATTAATGTGCTTATGCAACACCAGCTCACATTGGTCGTGGATGACGGTCGCGTCACTGAGAAACACAATTTGCATACAACCAGACTTAAGACTTACAATATCAAATACGTTTAATATTATAGTAACACCAAGACTGAAGAAAGACCAACTTAACCCTTGGAGCATTTTGAGGACCAAAAGTGACATTTTAGTTGTTTCCATCTGTTCGGCTCTCAATATACCGCTCAGTTTAAAAGCTAACTGTATGAAATTTTGCCACTATTTTTTTCCATTTTTATTTCCTAATTCCAAAATCCTGTCTGCTAGAAGTGTATAGAAAAGGAGATTTGCATCACACTGACACTCTTTCACCTCGTGACCAAATTTGCCCCATTGACTCCCATTATAACCACATATTTTTCATATACTATAATCCTGACATATTATGATACTTTTTCCATTAATACCTAATAAAACTAAGCCTCTCCCTTCAAAATATAGGGAAAACATGTTTAAAGTGTAATGACCCCCTTTAACCACCAGAGGCATCACATAAAGTTTTAGGGAAATTTTAGTGAAGGCCTGGATTTCTTACCTTGCAAAATGCATAGCAATAATAAATCTGAACACCATAAAATGGTTTTGATTTATTAGCACTGATATAAAATAGTGGTGTGAATATGGTAAAAACAAAAAAAAAACAAAAAAAACAAAACAAAAAAAAACATAAACATAGCCCATTTGACCTAGGATTTTTCGATTGTCACACACAAACACATAGAGACAAACATGCCTGTGCAGGGTCCTTCTGTGTCAAGAGGGAATTCCCTCCCTAATTGGGCCTGACTCTCAGATGAATCCTCACTGCTGGTAAAATCCACCTTAGTGGGGCAGCTTAACTAGAAATTCCATAACAATTGTTCATTTTGTGATACGAGCATGAACTTTGGCACAGTTATAGCCAAAGGCATTCCCAAAAGAAACCTGGATATGGAGGCATCAAGAATTTTCAACATGGCGCCCATGGCAGCCACTTTTCAAAATGGCCACCAATGACAACCATTTTCTCATCAATTTTCATTTTAAGAATAGATATTTACTGATATTAAGGACCTAATCAGTTTCATTTGTCTACCATACCATTGGAGAGGGTGGAGGTTAGGTGAGAAACTGGTGGGGCTTAGATCAGAAATGGGTGTGGCTTAAATAGGGATTGTTTTATTTTTGCAATTTCATTTGACACATAGAAACTGAAAAGAAGGAATGGAAATTGATTTTTTTTTGTTTTTAAGCCTGAAATTGATACACTTTGAACAAAAGTTGTTACCTGCTATATTTTGTTTATTAGAAAATTAGAGACACCTCAGAATTGAGATTCAGATCAATTCTTTTGATCTCAAGAGTAAGAGAACCATTTCAAATTTACACTATGTTTTATATGAACTTGAAACTTAAATTAAGGTTCAGATCAGTGTTTTTATTACAAGACTGAAAGAACTTTTTACATTTTACACTAAGTTTTATATAAACTTGAACTTGGACTGAGTTTAGGATCAATATTTTTGATCACAAGAGTAAAAGAACTATTTACAATTTACCCCAAGTTTTACATAAACTTGAACTTGAAATAACCTTCAGTGAAGCAATGAAAACTTTTTTTTGTTATTTTTCTGGGAGAGGGAGGGAAAAGGAGAGTGAGGGGAGTGAGGTGTTTTTTAAGCAATGTATAAAATGAGGTTAAAAAATGAAAAGAGAGGGAAAGCGCTTCTGTCCGTCACAGCAGTCTATTCAACATTCTCCTTCACAGAAACAAAGGGATGTACAGTTTAATTCAGCTTTTTGCACTTGCACTGCCTCACACAACTCTTCTTACAAAAATTGACTATGCCATTTAATTCCTGTGCGATCTGTACACCATCCGAGTAACTACATGAAGTCATGTAAAGCCCCAAGGCTGCTTTGGCACATCCTGTCACTTCAGGTGCGGCTATCTAACTACATCTAAATATGCATAATATCAACTAGATGTGGGACTAACATTATAGCATTTAGGAAACTAAACTACGCTACCACTAAACTATCACTAAAAGGAGTAGATTGATACTGACTACAGAAATAATGATGTTAATGGCTAATGTATTTAGCTGACACTGAACCCTATGCTGAGTTTCACAGCAGCGGTGTCACCAGTGTGTCCTGGCTGTGCTTCGACATCCACTCTATTACATTGTCTGTGACACATGACTATTGTCATAATAATTGTTCTTCAATTTTGAATCTCTTAAATATGATCTGCTGAAACAAGACTGGAACAATGTCTATGTCAGTGACATAGATGAAGCCTATGACACATTCATATCAATAATAACAGCTCTCTATGAAAAAAAATTGTCCTCTGGTAAAGAAACTAGTGAAACACAAACTTGCAGAAAAGCCATGGTTAACCAAAGGTATATTAAATGCATGCAAGAAGAAAAATTTATTGTATAAAGACTTTCTCAAGAAAAGAAGCAGAAGCAAAATACAAGACCTATAAAAATAAACTAACAGGAATTATGAGAACCAGCAAAAAGAAGTATTACAGTAACTTACTAGAGGAAAAAGGAATAAAAAATACATGGAAGGTACTGAATGACATTATTAAAAAAGGAAAAACAATGATGGATAAGAGCTTACTTCATAACTATTCAACATATCTAGTTGTGACACAGAAACAAAGGGATGTAATGACTTCTTTGTTGGTGTTGGTCCTGGTCTAGCCAGAGACATTGCAAACACTATGCAATATGAATGAAGTTGCGATCTGTAAATCCTTAACTACATGTAAGTTGAATCTATGTTCTTGAAGGGAACCAGTGAAAAAGAAATTATTGACATTGTTAACAAGCTCAAGAGCAAGAAGTCAACAGACTCAATGATTTTGATATGTTGTTGTGGGACTAACATATCATTGAATGTGTGGTGAAACTCTCACTATAGTAATCAGTCTCTAAAAAGTAGATTTTTTACTCAAAAATAATGATGTTAATGCCAAAGTCATTATATGACACTGAAATAGACCCTATGCTGAGTTTCAAATTACAGGCCTGTTTCCCTATTGTCACAATTCCACTCTAAGATATTGAAAAACTATTCTATACAGGGTTAGATGATTTCATTCACAAAATTCTTCATCCTCCTTTATTATGTGTGATAAGAAATATGGTTTCAGAGAAAGAACAACATCCATTTTGAAAAATGGACTTTATGTTGAAATTCAGGATGCCTCCATATCCAGTTTTCTTTTGAATGCGGCATAACTGTAGGCATATTTCATGCTAGATCTGAAAAAGCTTTTGACACAATTGATCATGACCTATTTATTAATAAAACTACAGAAATATGGAATTAGAGGTCTAGCACTTTCCTAGATATCCAGCTATTTACACACACACAGAAATCAATATATACAAAAGCTGGAACAGTAAATCACAGACCTGAAGAACAGTGAAGTGTGGATGAATGCCTCAGGGCTCGGTGCTGGGTCCACTGTTGTTCATTCTCTACATTAATAATATATGTGAGTTCTTAAAAACACTACAAATCATTTTATTTGCAGATGACACTAACTTGCTTTGCTGTGGAGATAATTTGGAACAACTTTTGGATACAGTGGCAGATGAATTAAAGAAACTGAAGACGTGGTTTGACTCAAATAAACTCACATTAAATCTAGCCAAACCAAATTCACAATATTTGGAAATCGGACAATTAACTCACAAAAGAAACTCATGATTGATAACACAGAAATAGAGAGGGTGAATGAAATAAAATTCCTTGGAGTCATAATTGACAGTAAACTATCCTGGAAGTCACATATACAGTACATCTCAGCTAAAATAGCTAAGTCAATTGCAGTATTACATAAAGTCAAGTATCTTATAAACCAGTCATCACTATACACCTTGTACTGTTCCTTCATTCTTCTATACATTACCTACTGTGTGGATGTGTGGGGGAACACATACAAAACAAACACAGAAACAATTTTCAAACTTCAAAAGAGAGCAATAAGAAGAGTAAATAACAGCACCAACAGAGAACCATCAAACCCACTCTTCATCAAACTGAAAGCACTAAAATTCAAGGACTTGGTCAACCTCAAAACAATTCTAATCATGCACAAAGCAAATCAAGATCAGCTACCACAGGGCATCCAAAAGTTGTTTCAAAAAAGAAAAAACAAGCACAATCTCAGAGGAATATGCTGTTTTTCAAAAAACAGCTGGTAGATACAAAGCAAAAACACACTGTATATCAGTTAAAGGAGTTAATCTGTGGAACAACTGCAGCGAAGAAATGAAAACCAGCAGATCACTTAATAAGTTCAAACAAATTTATATCAATCTCATCCTGAATGGATACAAGAAAGAAATGGATACATAGATTTAGAACATAAAGCAATGTGCCTTTTTAGCGATGCACCTTCTTTCCTTCTGTTTTGTTCTCCTACACATGGCTCCGACAGATTAAATTATTAAAAACACAACAATGAAGGGGTAGGACTAGATAAGTTTAATCAACTTCATCCTACACCCTTTCAAACAAGGTATGATTATCTATGTTGTTATAGAGTTGTCTCTTTAGTTATTTATTTATTTATTTTTTCCTGACTAAACACTTTGTATATTTTACCTATTTTTGTTCTTTCTTTTAACCTGTTCAAATAAACAAATAAATGAAAATGAAATAAATGAAATATATACACACACACCCATACAATCAGACATACAAACATATACACACACCCATACATTCAGACATACAAACATATACACACAAACCTATACATTCAGACGTACAAACATATACACACACACCCATACAATCAGACATACAAACATATACACACACACTCATACATTCAGACATACAAACATATACACACACACCCATACATTCAGACATACAAACATATACACACACACCCATACAATCAGACATACAAACATATACACACACACTCATACATTCAGACATACAAACATATACACACACACCCATACATTCAGACATACAAACATATACACAGACATACAAACATATACACACAAACCTATACATACAGACATACAAACATATACACACACCTATACATTCAGACATACAAACATATACACACACACACACCCATACATTCAGACATACAAACATATACACACACACCCATATATTGGTTAAATACAGACACACATAGACTGATCTGCAGGTAGAGAACAGAGGGGAAAATACGCTCTCTGTATTCTTTGCTATATCTGTGCGAATGGAAGACAAAACTACAAGAAAAGAGCAAAAAGCACTCCTCTGCACAAGACAAGCTGTTGGTGTGGCTTTGTGCCCTGATTTCAACAAGAACAGTGCCTAGATCGGAGTAAACAGCAGCAGTCCTACTGCGACATCCAAGCTAACAGCCAACAGGAGACAATCCCCACCACCATGATCGGAAAAACATGCCGAAACAGACCGGGAGTGGAGAGAGAACATTTTTTTCTGTCACAGAAAGCTTTCAGTGTTGCTCTCTGCGCTTGTTTGAATTTAGACACGTCTGGTTCAGACAGAAGTGCCGCTCGGCTCAGTCCCAGCTAATGACAGACCTGCTAGTCATTAGCTGAGACACAACAACTCATTAGCTGTATACAACAAGTAACCCTTCCCCCTTAACTATCACATTGTCATGCCAAAGCAGGGAGCAGAAAAGTGGCATCTTCATTTTCTTTCGCAGAAAGCTTTCTGTGTTGCTCTCAGTGCTAGCTGTGATAAGGAAATGTGTTGTTCTGGCTAAGGCCAAGCTTACGTTCAGCTAGTCCACAAGCATTTACGCAAGTTCCCTTTTCCCCCTCAGCTATCACACAGTCATGCCAAAGCAGCTCAGCAGAGGAGTAAAAACATCTTTCCTAACATGAAAAGCTTATTTGGTTGTTTTATTCTTTGTTATACAGAAATGTGGCCCAGTTCTGGTGAAACAGGCTAAAGCTATATCTGAGTATTTAGAGCAGTGGAGGCAGCCATAACAGGGCTTTCAGCACAACTAAACCCCGCCCATAGAGCGACTCTGTATGTATAAGCCAGGGCTTGACATTTACACCCGCCAATTAGCCAAATGCGGGTGGATTTCGGCCATGGCGGGTAGCAGCGTGACTCACTGTAACGACGGTGGGTTGAATTTATTAGTGTCACAACTTGAGCTTCACTCTGAAAGTGTTTGTCTGTTAGCCCTTATGATTTAGGCTTGTTACATAGAGGCCATTTGGCACCTAAAGGCTCAAATTTCCCTCCTGAGTATCAGAAAAGTGGCTGGTTTCTTCATCCATTTGTGCGTTTTTACGCAGTGCCAAGGGCTTTGATGCTGTATGACGCGACACTCACAGACATATACGGACACACACTCGCACTGACATGTTGGTTAGACTGAAGGCTTCTTTCTGTTTAGGGAAAATGTTTCAGAATTTGCAGGATAAACTCAGACCTGAACTTTATCCTTCTACTTTAAAGCGCTTCTCTATCTATGGATGATCAGTGCGTCAGCACCGTTTAGATGTGTGTGTGTGTGTGTGTGTGTGTGTGTGTGCTCCAGCTGTGTGTCTCTGTCACTCGTGCAAGTCAGGGCGGGCGGGGTGTCTAAATATTGTTTGATTAATACTCCATCTATATTCTTTGTTTGATGAAGGCGATCTAAATGATAAAAACCTCCGCAAAGGTGCACATACTTTAAATGTCATTGAAATTTTTAAACGTTTGTATATTCAGGGTTAATTAAAAATTTGCCATAAATCGATAATTAATGGTTATAAAAGATGAGAGAAACTCTGAAACTTTAAATCAGTTCACTGAGGCAGTGAGAAACAGAGGCAGAAGGATAAAAGTCTGTAACTGATCACTTAGGGGTCAAACAGAATTCAACTTAATGGTGATTTTTTTTTTCCTTCTTATTTTATACATCGGTTGTTTAATGTTCTCCAAATGTGAGCTTCACCACCAAATGTAAGTCATCTATTATTTAAGGAGATATTGTAATTAGTATTAGACACATGTATGAAAACATTTCCTCCATACAGTATAGAGCAGAGGACAGGAGAAGTTGGACACTTAATATTCTCTGGTGGAGATTTGTCAGAGTGAAAATTAGAGATGTTCTTGTAATCTGCTGTAGTTTTTCCTAATAAACAGCCGATAAATAGTATTTTAATATTAGCATAAACTTAATATCCATAAAGAAAATAAAAATCTAAGAGTCTTGACTCTTAGATGACTGTCTCTAACAGTCTGACCCATATCTCAGTAGTGTGCCATTTGTGTATGTCAATTTTAAGGTATGCCCGAGGGTTAAAACTGCTAAAATCGAGTCTTATGACCACCTTACACCTAACAACTAGAAGTTGTCTGGTTTTAGAGCAGGTCACAGCACTGAGATGGCCCTCCTCAAGGTCACCAATGATTTGTTTTTAGCAGCAGATAGAGGGGAGGGAGCCATTTTAATTCTTTTAGATCTCAGCGCAGCTTTTGATACCATTGATCACATTATTTTAATAGAACGTCTTAGAGACTGGATGGGCATCAGGGACACTGCACTTAGCTGGTTTTATTCTTATCTTTTAGAGCGAACCTATGCGGTCACCATAGGTAACCACTCCTCCTCTACCTCTACCCTTACCTGTGGTGTACCCCAAGGTTCAGTTTTAGGCCCCATTTTATTTTCTATTTATATGCTGCCCCTTGGTCAAATCATTAAGAATTATAAAGTCTCCTTTCACTGCTACGCAGACGACACACAGATATACCTGCCCCTGAGACCTGAGGATCCTAGAAGCCTAGCTGCTGTCATTGACTGTCTAAATGATATTAACTGCTGGATGGCACAAAACTTTCTACAACTCAATAACTCCAAATCCGAAATCATTCTTTTCAATATTCCAAACTCTCCCAATACAATCACAAACAGCCTTGGTCCTTTGTCCACAAACATTAAATCAACAGCTCGAAATCTAGGGTTAGAATTTGACTCCAACCTCACCTTCACAACACACATCAATAAAGTTATACAGTCATGCTTTTTTCATTTACGCACAATTGCCAAAATAAAACCAATTCTCCACCAGACAGATTTGGAAAAGGTAATCCATGCTCTCATTTTTTCCCGTCTGGACTATTGCAACTCTCTCCTGTCAGGTCTCTGCCAAAAATCCCTCTCTCGCCTTCAACTGGTTCAAAATGCAGCAGCTAGGCTTCTCACTGGTCTTAACAGACGACATCACATCACCCCGATTTTAGCATCTTTACACTGGCTACCCGTTACTTTTAGAATTGATTTTAAGATTTTACTTATTACTTTTAAAGCACTGAAGGGTCTGGCTCCAGAATATATTACAGAACTTTTATTCCCTATGTCCCAGCCCGCAGCCTCAGATCCTCGGTGGGAACCTCCTGGTCGTTCCAAAGTCGAGACTCAAATCTAAGGGTGACAGGGCCTTCTCCATCAGAGCCCCTCGACTTTGGAACGACCTGCCCGAGGAGATAAGGCATGCAGAATCATTGACATCTTTTAAATCACTTCTTAAAACTCATTTTTATAGAGTGGCTTTTATGTGATGTCGTCTCATCTTCGTCTCATCTTCTTATTTAATTTTTATAATTTTTATCCTCTCACAGATTCTTACATATTCTAGTTTAATTTCCTCTTAATCTCTCCTTTACTGCTTCCCCTTATGTTTACCTCTGTTATAATACTTATCAATTTTACTGCTTTTACAGTTTTAGAGCTTGTTTCACCCTGTTTTAATATCTGTTTTGCCCTCTTATTTACATTTTACTGTTTCTCTTTTAATTTCTTATGTCTTTAATTTTGGTCCTCTCGGTCTCAGCCTGTGTAGCTGGGTTCCTGCTTTGCCTGGGTTCCTATCATTTTATGCTTTGCCTGGGTTCCTATCATTTTATGGTACTGATGTCTGTGTCTTGCCTGCATCCTGATGTTCATGATGTCTTAGCTGTGCAGTTCATGTCTGCACTCTGATTGACGTCTGTGATGTCTTAGTTTGCATGGCATCACAGGTCATCTAGGTTTGGTTCTATATTGTCGCTCTTTATCGATGTAGATGAATTATTATCTGTCTAGATGTCACGTTCTGTTTCTGTCTTTTGTCTGGGTTGTTGCTTTGTTTTTGTACTTGCTTCTGCACTTGTCAAAGCACTTTGTAAACCCATGTTTTTAAAAGTGCTATACAAATAAAGTTATTATTATTATTATTAACAACTGAGACCACAGGAGCGACCTGCAACTTCAGCAAGACTCCCATGATTTTACTCTGACTGTGGAATTTTGTCTGCGACTTTGAAATTAGAGGAAAAGTCGTTAGATGTAAAGCCGCCATTAGGCAGGGGTTACCTGCACAAGAGTAGCACATGTGCACAATGTCATTTGTTGCTCTGATTGGCCCATCATGAATATTACAGACCATTACTCCAATTACCTTTTCAACTTTTTGAAAAGTCCTGCCCTTCCCAAACACTTTCTATGGGAGCTTTCCCAGATGAATGTCAAATACATTCATGCAATGGAAACATAAGTTGATGTGGTGTGTCAGGTTAGCTGTTTCATGCCATCAGGGCTTTATCTTTTAAACTTTTGGGTTCTTTCAATTCTCAACCCAGACATAAAGGGCAACACAGTTACACCCCCCAAAAACAAATCACTCTGCCAGAACACACAATTCAGTCTGACATTTCAACAGGCATCCCAAGTAATTGGAGACAGCCATATACTTGGTTTAAAACTAGTCTCTTTTTTATCTACCCAAATAACACCAAAACTTGGATTATCCACAAGTAGCAGGACAGCTGGCCATACAAATTCACTATCAGGTACCATGAAAGCTTTTCCAGAGGAATGTGAAGTATTTCATACATTATCACTGTGAGCTGACAGTCATTCCCTCATATCACCTGTAGCTAAAGCTCAACTAACTCAAGTCCTTCAAACATCAGAACATTAGTCCTAATGAGGACAAAGCTGGAATGACTTTTCAGACTGACATTATATAACATTCAACATGTTGCATTCACAATTCAGCACCATCTATTCCACAACATACTGATGTCTGTCATACATATATAACAATTTACTAAACTTTTTTTGGCAAAGAGCACTCAACATCCATTATCATTACTAAAATTATTCAACTTTTTTTAAATCCTGCATTAGTCTTTCTGTGCAGGCCTTTTGACAATAATCAACTTGTTTCATAGATTATATTCTTTAACTTTTCAAAAATATCCTGCATTTTTCATACATATATTTTTCATCTTTTCAGAGGCAGCATTATCAATTGAATGACAACTTGTGCATCATGCAGCTGTCACAGTGTATTATCTTCAAAGATTGCTCTCTGTAATTCATATTACCGTTTAACATTGTGATATGCAGAACAATTACAATGAAACTGCTATATGGGAATGAATATTTTTAAACATTGCTCTAAACATTGCTCTATTTTTTTATTTTTTTTTTTTTTTTTTTTTTATTACAGCATCACCAATCAGGATTGTGCTATTGGGAAAAAGTGAGAACCAACAGGCAAAACTTGGTAACTTCATCATCAGAGATCGTCCTTTTCATCAACAAAAACTTCAGACCAATCACTCAGAGGCCCACAGTGGGGACTGGAGAGTAATCCCAGTAACAGTAGTGAAAACTCCAAACATGTTCAGTCTGTCTGAGGAGGCTGTGAGAAGAGAGGTGAAGAGCTGTGTGAGTCTTTGTCCTCCTGGACCAAATGTTCTGCTGCTGTTAGTGAAACCTTCTGATTTCACTGAAGAGAACAGACAAACACTGAAGTTCATCCTGAGTTTGTTTGGTCAAGATGCTTTCAAACACTCAATGGTCATCATGACACACAGAGAGGACACACAGAGCCCTGTAAAGAATCTGATTGAAGACTGTGGAGGAAGATGCATCAATATGCTTAGAGACAGTGATAGTCTGTTAATGGAGAGGATTGGATATAATGTGTGTGCGAATAATGGAAACTTCCTCACCTTCACTGAAGAGTCCACAAGACCAAAGTCCGAACTCAACAAACCAGCTTTAAACCTGGTTCTGTGTGGGAGAAGAGGATCAGGAAAGACTTCAACAGCAAAGGCCATTTTAGGTCAGACAGGTCTTCATTCAGCCTCCAGCTCATCAGAGTGTGTTAAATATCAGGGAGAGGTTTGTGGACGTTGGGTTTCCCTGGTGGAGCTTCCTGCCTTGTGTGAAAAACCACGGGAGGACGCGATGATGGAATTACTCAGATGTGTCTCACTCTGTGATCTTGAAGGTGTCCACGCCTTCATCCTGGTCCTACCTGTGGGTCCACTCACTGATGAGGACAAGGAAGAGCTAGAGGCCATCCAGAACACATTTGGGTCTAAAGTCAATGACTTCACCATGATCCTGTCCACGTCAGAATCAGATCCCAAAGATCCAGCTGTAGTTAACTTTGTTGAAGAAAGCAAGGAAATCACAGAAATCATTCAGAGATGTGGAGGGAGATCTTTTGTTCTCAACATCAAGGACAACCAGCAGATACCAGAGCTGTTGAATTCTTTGGAAAAGATGAGGATCAGAGAATCCAGATACTTCACCAAAGACATGTTCATTCAGGCTCTGATTGAAGAACTTTCTAGACTTAAACTTCAGGATGTGAAACAGAGAAGGGCTGATAATGAGACCCAGAGCAGAGAATGTCTCAGGATAGTTCTGATTGGAAGGACTGGCAGCGGAAAAAGTGCGACAGGAAACAACATTTTGGGAAAAGATTGTTTTTACTCTGATTCCAGCTCAAAGTCTGTGACCAAGGCTTGTGAAAAAGCAACTGGAGAGATTGATGGTCAGCCTGTGGCTGTGGTCGACACCCCTGATTTGTTTGACACAGCTCTGTCTGATGAGGATGTTCAGCAGGAGCTTGTGAAATGCATCAGCATGCTGGCTCCTGGACCTCACGTGTTCCTGCTAGTGCTGCAGATCGGCCGCTTCACTAAGGAGGAAAAAGACTCACTGGAACTGATCCAAAAATATTTTGGAAAGCATGCAGCAGATTTCATCATTGTTGTATTCACCAGAGGTGATGATCTCCGTCAGTCAACTGAGAGTTACTTTAGAAACTCTGATGAGGAATTGAAAGAACTGATCCACAACTGTGGAGGAAGATACCAGGTCTTCAATAACAAGAACCAGACAGACCGCAGACAAGTCAGACAGTTACTGACTAAAGCAAACAAAATGCTTGAAGACAATGGCGGTAGCTTCTACACATCTGATATGTTCCAAGAGGCTGAGGCGGCGATAGAGGAAGAAGTGGAGAGGATCCTGGAAGAAATGGAAGAAGAAATGCAGAGACAGAAGGAGAGGCTTCAGAGAAAACATGAAGAAGAAAGTGAGGAAATGAAGAAAAGAATGGAGCAACAGAGGAAAGAAAGTGAACAGCAGAGAGAGAAACAACTCAGAGAAATGGAGGAAAAGATTAACAAGGAGCGAGAAGAGAGGAAGAAAGAGCAGGAAAAGAGAGAAGAGGAGGACCGAGAGAAAACAAGGCAGGATGAACTTAAACAGAAAGAGTGGGAGCAAAAACTTCAAGAACTGGAGAGAAAAATAAAGTTAGAATCAGAGGAGAAAGAAACTATTGATAAAAAGTGGGAACAGAGCAGAATAGAGCTGAGAAGACAGCAAGAGGACTGGGAGAGGGAAAGAACTGAATGGTGGGAACAGAGAAGGCTTGAAAATGAGAAAATACGACATGAAGAACAGTTAAAAATTAAAAAGCTTCAAGAGGAGTATGATCAGGAAAGAGAAAAAGTTGAGAAAAAGAGAAGAGAGGACGACCAAAGACGAAGAGAACAGGAGGAGAAGGAGAGAAGAGAACTAGAGGAAAACTATAAGAAAAAAATGAAGGACATGAAGAAGAGGAATGAAGAGGAGGCCAGAAAACAAGCTGAAGAATTCAATGAGTTCAGAAAAAATTACGACAAAGACTATAATGAACTAAAAGAGAAATGCATGAAGGAAATGCGTAAATTGAAGAAAAAGCATGAGAGACAACTGTATGAGGAAGAGAGGAGACATAAGAAGCAGTACAGGCTGTTACAAGAAGAAAGAGAGGATCTGAGGAAAAAGCATGAGCAAGAAATGAAAGAAAAAGAGGATCTGAGGAAAAAGCATGAGCAAGAAATGAAAGAAAAAGAGGATCTGAAGCAAAAGCATTTGCAAGAAATGAAAGAAAAAGAGGATCTGAGGAAAAAGCATGAGCAAGAAATGAAAGAAAAAGAGGATCTGAGGAAAAAGCATGAGCAAGAAATGAAAGAAAAAGAGGATCTGAGGAAAAAGCATGAGCAAGAAATGAAAGAAAAAGAGGATCTGAAGCAAAAGCATGAGCAAGAAATGAAAGAAAAAGAGGATCTGAAGCAAAAGCATTTGCAAGAAATGAAAGAAAAAGAGGATCTGAGGAAAAAGCATTTGCAAGAAATGAAAGAAAAAGAGGATCTGAGGAAAAAGCATGAGCAAGAAATGAAAGAAAAAGAGGATCTGAGGAAAAAGCATTTGCAAGAAATGAAAGAAAAAGAGGATCTGAAGCAAAAGCATGAGCAAGAAATGAAAGAAAAAGAGGATCTGAGGAAAAAGCATGAGCAAGAAATGAAAGAAAAAGAGGATCTGAAGCAAAAGCATTTGCAAGAAATGAAAGAAAAAGAGGATCTGAGGAAAAAGCATGAGCAAGAAATGAAAGAAAAAGAGGATCTGAAGCAAAAGCATTTGCAAGAAATGAAAGAAAAAGAGGATCTGAAGCAAAAGCATGAGCAAGAAATGAAAGAAAAAGAGGATCTGAGGAAAAAGCATTTGCAAGAAATGAAAGAAAAAGAGGATCTGAAGCAAAAGCATGAGCAAGAAATGAAAGAAAAAGAGGATCTGAGGAAAAAGCATGAGCAAGAAATGAAAGAAAAAGAGGATCTGAGGAAAAAGCATGAGCAAGAAATGAAAGAAAAAGAGGATCTGAAGCAAAAGCATTTGCAAGAAATGAAAGAAAAAGAGGATCTGAGGAAAAAGCATGCGCAAGAAATGAAAGAAAAAGAGGATCTGAGGAAAAAGCATTTGCAAGAAATGAAAGAAAAAGAGGATCTGAGGAAAAAGCATGAGCAAGAAATGAAAGAAAAAGAGGATCTGAGGAAAAAGCATGAGCAAGAAATGAAAGAAAAAGAGGATCTGAAGCAAAAGCATGAGCAAGAAATGAAAGAAAAAGAGGATCTGAAGCAAAAGCATTTGCAAGAAATGAAAGAAAAAGAGGATCTGAGGAAAAAGCATGCGCAAGAAATGAAAGAAAAAGAGGATCTGAGGAAAAAGCATTTGCAAGAAATGAAAGAAAAAGAGGATCTGAGGAAAAAGCATGAGCAAGAAATGAAAGAAAAAGAGGATCTGAGGAAAAAGCATTTGCAAGAAATGAAAGAAAAAGAGGATCTGAAGCAAAAGCATGAGCAAGAAATGAAAGAAAAAGAGGATCTGAGGAAAAAGCATGAGCAAGAAATGAAAGAAAAAGAGGATCTGAGGAAAAAGCATGCGCAAGTAATGAAAGAAAAAGAGGATCTGAGGAAAAAGCATGAGCAAGAAATGAAAGAAAAAGAGGATCTGAAGCAAAAGCATTTGCAAGAAATGAAAGAAAAAGAGGATCTGAAGCAAAAGCATGAGCAAGAAATGAAAGAAAAAGAGGATCTGAGGAAAAAGCATGAGCAAGAAATGAAAGAAAAAGAGGATCTGAGGAAGAAGCATGAGCAAGAAATGAAAGAAAAAGAGGATCTGAGGAAAAAGCATGAGCAAAAAATGAAAGAAAAAGAGGATCTGAGGAAAAAGCATGAGCAAGAAATGAAAGAAAAAGAGGATCTGAGGAAAAAGCATGAGCAAAAAATGAAAGAAAAAGAGGATCTGAGGAAAAAGCATGAGCAATAAATGAAAGAAAAAGAGGATCTGAAGCAAAAGCATGAGCAACAAATGAAAGAAAAAGAGGATCTGAAGCAAAAGCATGAGCAAGAAATGAAAGAAAAAGAGGATCTGAGGAAAAAGCATGAGCAAGAAATGAAAGAAAAAGAGGATCTGAGGAAGAAGCATGAGCAAGAAATGAAAGAAAAAGAGGATCTGAGGAAAAAGCATTTGCAAGAAATGAAAGAAAAAGAGGATCTGAAGCAAAAGCATGAGCAAGAAATGAAAGAAAAAGAGGATCTGAGGAAAAAGCATGAGCAAGAAATGAAAGAAAAAGAGGATCTGAAGCAAAAGCATTTGCAAGAAATGAAAGAAAAAGAGGATCTGAGGAAAAAGCATGAGCAAGAAATGAAAGAAAAAGAGGATCTGAGGAAAAAGCATGAGCAAGAAATGAAAGAAAAAGAGGATCTGAAGCAAAAGCATTTGCAAGAAATGAAAGAAAAAGAGGATCTGAAGCAAAAGCATGAGCAAGAAATGAAAGAAAAAGAGGATCTGAGGAAAAAGCATGAGCAAGAAATGAAAGAAAAAGAGGATCTGAGGAAAAAGCATGAGCAAGAAATGAAAGAAAAAGAGGATCTGAAGCAAAAGCATGAGCAAGAAATGAAAGAAAAAGAGGATCTGAAGCAAAAGCATGAGCAAGAAATGAAAGAAAAAGAGGATCTGAGGAAAAAGCATGAGCAAAAAATGAAAGAAAAAGAGGATCTGAGGAAAAAGCATGAGCAAAAAATGAAAGAAAAAGAGGATCTGAAGCAAAAGCATGAGCAAGAAATGAAAGAAAAAGAGGATCTGAGGAAAAAGCATGAGCAAGAAATGAAAGAAAAAGAGGATCTGAGGAAAAAGCATGAGCACGAACTGAAAGAAAAAGAGGATCTGAGGAAAAAGCATGAGCAAAAATGAAAGAAAAGAGGATCTGAAGCAAAAGCATGAGCAAGTAATGAAAGAAAAAGAGGATCTGAGGAAAAAGCATGAGCAAGAAATGAAAGAAAAAGAGGATCTGAGGAAAAAGCATGAGCAAGAAATGAAAGAAAAAGAGGATCTGAAGCAAAAGCATGAGCAAGAAATGAAAGAAAAAGAGGATCTGAAGCAAAAGCATGAGCAAGAAATGAAAGAAAAAGAGGATCTGAGGAAGAAGCATGAGCAAGAAATGAAAGAAAAAGAGGATCTGAAGCAAAAGCATTTGCAAGAAATGAAAGAAAAAGAGGATCTGAAGCAAAAGCATGAGCAAGAAATGAAAGAAAAAGAGGATCTGAGGAAAAAGCATGAGCAAAAAATGAAAGAAAAAGAGGATCTGAGGAAAAAGCATGAGCAAGAAATGAAAGAAAAAGAGGATCTGAGGAAAAAGCATGAGCAAGAAATGAAAGAAAAAGAGGATCTGAGGAAAAAGCATGAGCAAAAAATGAAAGAAAAAGAGGATCTGAGGAAAAAGCATGAGCAAGAAATGAAAGAAAAAGAGGATCTGAGGAAAAAGCATGAGCAAGAAATGAAAGAAAAAGAGGATCTGAGGAAAAAGCATGAGCAAAAAATGAAAGAAAAAGAGGATCTGAAGCAAAAGCATGAGCAAGAAATGAAAGAAAAAGAGGATCTGAGGAAAAAGCATGAGCAAGAAATGAAAGAAAAAGAGGATCTGAGGAAAAAGCATGAGCAAAAAATGAAAGAAAAAGAGGATCTGAAGCAAAAGCATGAGCAAGAAATGAAAGAAAAAGAGGATCTGAGGAAAAAGCATGAGCAAGAAATGAAAGAAAAAGAGGATCTGAAGCAAAAGCATGAGCAAGAAATGAAAGAAAAAGAGGATCTGAAGCAAAAGCATGAGCAAGAAATGAAAGAAAAAGAGGATCTGAAGCAAAAGCATTTGCAAGAAATGAAAGAAAAAGAGGATCTGAAGCAAAAGCATGAGCAAGAAATGAAAGAAAAAGAGGATCTGAGGAAAAAGCATGAGCAAGAAATGAAAGAAAAAGAGGATCTGAGGAAAAAGCATGAGCAAAAAATGAAAGAAAAAGAGGATCTGAAGCAAAAGCATGAGCAAGAAATGAAAGAAAAAGAGGATCTGAGGAAAAAGCCTGAGCAAGAAATGAAAGAAAAAGAGGATCTGAGGAAAAAGCATTTGCAAGAAATGAAAGAAAAAGAGGATCTGAAGCAAAAGCATGAGCAAGAAATGAAAGAAAAAGAGGATCTGAAGCAAAAGCATGAGCAAGAAATGAAAGAAAAAGAGGATCTGAGGAAAAAGCATGAGCAAAAAATGAAAGAAAAAGAGGATCTGAAGCAAAAGCATGAGCAAGAAATGAAAGAAAAAGAGGATCTGAGGAAAAAGCATGAGCAAGAAAAGAAAGAAAAAGAGGATCTGAAGCAAAAGCATTTGCAAGAAATGAAAGAAAAAGAGGATCTGAGGAAAAAGCATGAGCAAGAAATGAAAGAAAAAGAGGATCTGAGGAAAAAGCATGAGCAAGAAATGAAAGAAAAAGAGGATCTGAAGCAAAAGCATGAGCAAGAAATGAAAGAAAAAGAGGATCTGAGGAAAAAGCATGAGCAAAAAATGAAAGAAAAAGAGGATCTGAAGCAAAAGCATGAGCAAGAAATGAAAGAAAAAGAGGATCTGAAGCAAAAGCATTTGCAAGAAATGAAAGAAAAAGAGGATCTGAAGCAAAAGCATTGGCAAGAAATGAAAGAAAAAGAGGATCTGAAGCAAAAGCATGAGCAAGAAATGAAAGAAAAAGAGGATCTGAAGCAAAAGCATTTGCAAGAAATGAAAGAAAAAGAGGATCTGAAGCAAAAGCATGAGCAAGAAATGAAAGAAAAAGAGGATCTGAGGAAAAAGCATGAGCAAAAATGAAAGAAAAAGAGGATCTGATGAAAAAGCATGAGCAAGAAATGAAAGAAAAAGAGGATCTGAGGAAAAAGCATGAGCAAAAAATGAAAGAAAAAGAGGATCTGAGGAAAAAGCATGAGCAAAAAATGAAAGAAAAAGAGGATCTGAGGAAAAAGCATGAGCAAAAAATGAAAGAAAAAGAGGATCTGAAGCAAAAGCATGAGCAAGAAATGAAAGAAAAAGAGGATCTGAGGAAAAAGCATGAGCAAGAAATGAAAGAAAAAGAGGATCTGAGGAAAAAGCATGAGCAAAAAATGAAAGAAAAAGAGGATCTGAAGCAAAAGCATGAGCAAGAAATGAAAGAAAAAGAGGATCTGAGGAAAAAGCATGAGCAAGAAATGAAAGAAAAAGAGGATCTGAGGAAAAAGCATGAGCAAGAAATGAAAGAAAAAGAGGATCTGAAGCAAAAGCATTTGCAAGAAATGAAAGAAAAAGAGGATCTGAAGCAAAAGCATTTGCAAGAAATGAAAGAAAAAGAGGATCTGAAGCAAAAGCATGAGCAAGAAATGAAAGAAAAAGAGGATCTGAGGAAAAAGCATGAGCAAGAAATGAAAGAAAAAGAGGATCTGAGGAAAAAGCATGAGCAAAAAATGAAAGAAAAAGAGGATCTGAAGCAAAAGCATGAGCAAAAAATGAAAGAAAAAGAGGATCTGAAGCAAAAGCATGAGCAAGAAATGAAAGAAAAAGAGGATCTGAGGAAAAAGCATGAGCAAGAAATGAAAGAAAAAGAGGATCTGAGGAAGAAGCATGAGCAAGAAATGAAAGAAAAAGAGGATCTGAGGAAAAAGCATGAGCAAAAAATGAAAGAAAAAGAGGATCTGAGGAAAAAGCATTTGCAAGAAATGAAAGAAAAAGAGGATCTGAAGCAAAAGCATGAGCAAGAAATGAAAGAAAAAGAGGATCTGAGGAAAAAGCATGAGCAAGAAATGAAAGAAAAAGAGGATCTGAAGCAAAAGCATTTGCAAGAAATGAAAGAAAAAGAGGATCTGAGGAAAAAGCATGCGCAAGAAATGAAAGAAAAAGAGGATCTGAGGAAAAAGCATGAGCAAGAAATGAAAGAAAAAGAGGATCTGAAGCAAAAGCATTTGCAAGAAATGAAAGAAAAAGAGGATCTGAAGCAAAAGCATGAGCAAGAAATGAAAGAAAAAGAGGATCTGAGGAAAAAGCATGAGCAAGAAATGAAAGAAAAAGAGGATCTGAGGAAGAAGCATGAGCAAGAAATGAAAGAAAAAGAGGATCTGAAGCAAAAGCATTTGCAAGAAATGAAAGAAAAAGAGGATCTGAAGCAAAAGCATGAGCAAGAAATGAAAGAAAAAGAGGATCTGAGGAAAAAGCATGAGCAAAAAATGAAAGAAAAAGAGGATCTGAGGAAAAAGCATGAGCAAGAAATGAAAGAAAAAGAGGATCTGAGGAAAAAGCATGAGCAAGAAATGAAAGAAAAAGAGGATCTGAGGAAAAAGCATGAGCAAAAAATGAAAGAAAAAGAGGATCTGAGGAAAAAGCATGAGCAAAAAATGAAAGAAAAAGAGGATCTGAAGCAAAAGCATGAGCAAGAAATGAAAGAAAAAGAGGATCTGAGGAAAAAGCATGAGCAAGAAATGAAAGAAAAAGAGGATCTGAGGAAAAAGCATGAGCAAGAAATGAAAGAAAAAGAGGATCTGAAGCAAAAGCATGAGCAAGAAATGAAAGAAAAAGAGGATCTGAAGCAAAAGCATTTGCAAGAAATGAAAGAAAAAGAGGATCTGAAGCAAAAGCATGAGCAAGAAATGAAAGAAAAAGAGGATCTGAAGCAAAAGCATTTGCAAGAAATGAAAGAAAAAGAGGATCTGAAGCAAAAGCATGAGCAAGAAATGAAAGAAAAAGAGGATCTGAAGCAAAAGCATGAGCAAGAAATGAAAGAAAAAGAGGATCTGAGGAAGAAGCATGAGCAAGAAATGAAAGAAAAAGAGGATCTGAAGCAAAAGCATTTGCAAGAAATGAAAGAAAAAGAGGATCTGAAGCAAAAGCATGAGCAAGAAATGAAAGAAAAAGAGGATCTGAGGAAAAAGCATGAGCAAAAAATGAAAGAAAAAGAGGATCTGAGGAAAAAGCATGAGCAAGAAATGAAAGAAAAAGAGGATCTGAGGAAAAAGCATGAGCAAGAAATGAAAGAAAAAGAGGATCTGAGGAAAAAGCATGAGCAAAAAATGAAAGAAAAAGAGGATCTGAGGAAAAAGCATGAGCAAGAAATGAAAGAAAAAGAGGATCTGAGGAAAAAGCATGAGCAAGAAATGAAAGAAAAAGAGGATCTGAGGAAAAAGCATGAGCAAAAAATGAAAGAAAAAGAGGATCTGAAGCAAAAGCATGAGCAAGAAATGAAAGAAAAAGAGGATCTGAGGAAAAAGCATGAGCAAGAAATGAAAGAAAAAGAGGATCTGAGGAAAAAGCATGAGCAAGAAATGAAAGAAAAAGAGGATCTGAAGCAAAAGCATGAGCAAGAAATGAAAGAAAAAGAGGATCTGAGGAAAAAGCATGAGCAAGAAATGAAAGAAAAAGAGGATCTGAAGCAAAAGCATGAGCAAGAAATGAAAGAAAAAGAGGATCTGAAGCAAAAGCATTTGCAAGAAATGAAAGAAAAAGAGGATCTGAAGCAAAAGCATGAGCAAGAAATGAAAGAAAAAGAGGATCTGAGGAAAAAGCATGAGCAAGAAATGAAAGAAAAAGAGGATCTGAGGAAAAAGCATGAGCAATAAATGAAAGAAAAAGAGGATCTGAAGCAAAAGCATGAGCAAGAAATGAAAGAAAAAGAGGATCTGAGGAAAAAGCATGAGCAAGAAATGAAAGAAAAAGAGGATCTGAGGAAAAAGCATTTGCAAGAAATGAAAGAAAAAGAGGATCTGAAGCAAAAGCATGAGCAAGAAATGAAAGAAAAAGAGGATCTGAAGCAAAAGCATGAGCAAGAAATGAAAGAAAAAGAGGATCTGAGGAAAAAGCATGAGCAAAAAATGAAAGAAAAAGAGGATCTGAAGCAAAAGCATGAGCAAGAAATGAAAGAAAAAGAGGATCTGAGGAAAAAGCATGAGCAAGAAAAGAAAGAAAAAGAGGATCTGAAGCAAAAGCATTTGCAAGAAATGAAAGAAAAAGAGGATCTGAGGAAAAAGCATGAGCAAGAAATGAAAGAAAAAGAGGATCTGAGGAAAAAGCATGAGCAAGAAATGAAAGAAAAAGAGGATCTGAAGCAAAAGCATTTGCAAGAAATGAAAGAAAAAGAGGATCTGAAGCAAAAGCATGAGCAAGAAATGAAAGAAAAAGAGGATCTGAAGCAAAAGCATGAGCAAGAAATGAAAGAAAAAGAGGATCTGAAGCAAAAGCATGAGCAAGAAATGAAAGAAAAAGAGGATCTGAGGAAAAAGCATGAGCAAGAAATGAAAGAAAAAGAGGATCTGAAGCAAAAGCATGAGCAAGAAATGAAAGAAAAAGAGGATCTGAGGAAAAAGCATGAGCAAGAAATGAAAGAAAAAGAGGATCTGAAGCAAAAGCATTTGCAAGAAATGAAAGAAAAAGAGGATCTGAAGCAAAAGCATTGGCAAGAAATGAAAGAAAAAGAGGATCTGAAGCAAAAGCATGAGCAAGAAATGAAAGAAAAAGAGGATCTGAAGCAAAAGCATTTGCAAGAAATGAAAGAAAAAGAGGATCTGAAGCAAAAGCATGAGCAAGAAATGAAAGAAAAAGAGGATCTGAGGAAAAAGCATGAGCAAAAAATGAAAGAAAAAGAGGATCTGAGGAAAAAGCATGAGCAAGAAATGAAAGAAAAAGAGGATCTGAGGAAAAAGCATGAGCAAGAAATGAAAGAAAAAGAGGATCTGAAGCAAAAGCATGAGCAAGAAATGAAAGAAAAAGAGGATCTGAGGAAAAAGCATGAGCAAGAAATGAAAGAAAAAGAGGATCTGAAGCAAAAGCATGAGCAAGAAATGAAAGAAAAAGAGGATCTGAGGAAAAAGCATGAGCAAGAAATGAAAGAAAAAGAGGATCTGAGGAAAAAGCATGAGCAAGAAATGAAAGAAAAAGAGGATCTGAAGCAAAAGCATTTGCAAGAAATGAAAGAAAAAGAGGATCTGAAGCAAAAGCATTTGCAAGAAATGAAAGAAAAAGAGGATCTGAGGAAAAAGCATGAGCAAGAAATGAAAGAAAAAGAGGATCTGAGGAAAAAGCATGAGCAAGAAATGAAAGAAAAAGAGGATCTGAAGCAAAAGCATTTGCAAGAAATGAAAGAAAAAGAGGATCTGAAGCAAAAGCATGAGCAAGAAAAGAAAGAAAAAGAGGATCTGAGGAAAAAGCATGAGCAAGAAATGAAAGAAAAAGAGGATCTGAAGCAAAAGCATTTGCAAGAAATGAAAGAAAAAGAGGATCTGAAGCAAAAGCATGAGCAAGAAATGAAAGAAAAAGAGGATCTGAGGAAAAAGCATGAGCAAAAAATGAAAGAAAAAGAGGATCTGAGGAAAAAGCATGAGCAAGAAATGAAAGAAAAAGAGGATCTGAGGAAAAAGCATGAGCAAAAAATGAAAGAAAAAGAGGATCTGAGGAAAAAGCATGAGCAAAAAATGAAAGAAAAAGAGGATCTGAAGCAAAAGCATGAGCAAGAAATGAAAGAAAAAGAGGATCTGAGGAAAAAGCATGAGCAAGAAATGAAAGAAAAAGAGGATCTGAGGAAAAAGCATGAGCAAAAAATGAAAGAAAAAGAGGATCTGAAGCAAAAGCATGAGCAAGAAATGAAAGAAAAAGAGGATCTGAGGAAAAAGCATGAGCAAGAAATGAAAGAAAAAGAGGATCTGAGGAAAAAGCATGAGCAAGAAATGAAAGAAAAAGAGGATCTGAAGCAAAAGCATTTGCAAGAAATGAAAGAAAAAGAGGATCTGAAGCAAAAGCATTTGCAAGAAATGAAAGAAAAAGAGGATCTGAAGCAAAAGCATGAGCAAGAAATGAAAGAAAAAGAGGATCTGAGGAAAAAGCATGAGCAAAAAATGAAAGAAAAAGAGGATCTGAAGCAAAAGCATGAGCAAGAAATGAAAGAAAAAGAGGATCTGAGGAAAAAGCATGAGCAAGAAATGAAAGAAAAAGAGGATCTGAGGAAAAAGCATGAGCAAGAAATGAAAGAAAAAGAGGATCTGAAGCAAAAGCATGAGCAAGAAATGAAAGAAAAAGAGGATCTGAAGCAAAAGCATGAGCAAGAAATGAAAGAAAAGAGGATCTGAGGAAAAAGCATGAGCAAAAAATGAAAGAAAAAGAGGATCTGAAGCAAAAGCATGAGCAAGAAATGAAAGAAAAAGAGGATCTGAAGCAAAAGCATGAGCAAGAAATGAAAGAAAAAGAGGATCTGAGGAAAAAGCATGAGCAAGAAATGAAAGAAATAGAGGATCTGAAGCAAAAGCATGAGCAAGAAAAGAAAGAAAAAGAGGATCTGAGGAAAAAGCATGAGCAAGAAATGAAAGAAAAAGAGGATCTGAGGAAAAAGCATGAGCAAGAAATGAAAGAAAAAGAGGATCTGAGGAAAAAGCATGAGCAAGAAATGAAAGAAAAAGAGGATCTGAGGAAAAAGCATGAGCAAGAAATGAAAGAAAAAGAGGATCTGAGGAAAAAGCATTTGCAAGAAATGAAAGAAAAAGAGGATCTGAAGCAAAAGCATGAGCAAGAAATGAAAGAAAAAGAGGATCTGAAGCAAAAGCATGAGCAAGAAATGAAAGAAAAAGAGGATCTGAGGAAAAAGCATGAGCAAAAAATGAAAGAAAAAGAGGATCTGAAGCAAAAGCATGAGCAAGAAATGAAAGAAAAAGAGGATCTGAGGAAAAAGCATGAGCAAGAAATGAAAGAAAAAGAGGATCTGAGGAAAAAGCATGAGCAAGAAATGAAAGAAAAAGAGGATCTGAGGAAAAAGCATGAGCAAGAAATGAAAGAAAAAGAGGATCTGAGGAAAAAGCATGAGCAAGAAATGAAAGAAAAAGAGGATCTGAGGAAAAAGCATGAGCAAGAAATGAAAGAAAAAGAGGATCTGAGGAAAAAGCATGAGCAAGAAATGAAAGAAAAAGAGGATCTGAGGAAAAAGCATGAGCAAGAAATGAAAGAAAAAGAGGATCTGAGGAAAAAGCATGAGCAAGAAATGAAAGAAAAAGAGGATCTGAAGCAAAAGCATTTGCAAGAAATGAAAGAAAAAGAGGATCTGAAGCAAAAGCATGAGCAAGAAAAGAAAGAAAAAGAGGATCTGAGGAAAAAGCATGAGCAAGAAATGAAAGAAAAAGAGGATCTGAGGAAAAAGCATGAGCAAGAAATGAAAGAAAAAGAGGATCTGAGGAAAAAGCATGAGCAAGAAATGAAAGAAAAAGAGGATCTGAGGAAAAAGCATGAGCAAGAAATGAAAGAAAAAGAGGATCTGAAGCAAAAGCATGAGCAAGAAATGAAAGAAAAAGAGGATCTGAGGAAAAAGCATGAGCAAGAAATGAAAGAAAAAGAGGATCTGAAGCAAAAGCATGAGCAAGAAATGAAAGAAAAAGAGGATCTGAGGAAAAAGCATGAGCAAGAAATGAAAGAAAAAGAGGATCTGAGGAAAAAGCATGAGCAAGAAATGAAAGAAAAAGAGGATCTGAAGCAAAAGCATTTGCAAGAAATGAAAGAAAAAGAGGATCTGAAGCAAAAGCATGAGCAAGAAATGAAAGAAAAAGAGGATCTGAGGAAAAAGCATGAGCAAAAAATGAAAGAAAAAGAGGATCTGAAGCAAAAGCATGAGCAAGAAATGAAAGAAAAAGAGGATCTGAGGAAAAAGCATGAGCAAGAAATGAAAGAAAAAGAGGATCTGAAGCAAAAGCATTTGCAAGAAATGAAAGAAAAAGAGGATCTGAAGCAAAAGCATGAGCAAGAAATGAAAGAAAAAGAGGATCTGAGGAAAAAGCATGAGCAAGAAATGAAAGAAAAAGAGGATCTGAAGCAAAAGCATTTGCAAGAAATGAAAGAAAAAGAGGATCTGAAGCAAAAGCATTTGCAAGAAATGAAAGAAAAAGAGGATCTGAAGCAAAAGCATTTGCAAGAAATGAAAGAAAAAGAGGATCTGAGGAAAAAGCTGTGGAGGTATCATGTTTTGCATATAAGTATATTACTAATATACTCACTTATTTATATATATACTACTACAAAGCTGTCCTTGGGTAACCTCTGATCAAGTTAGGTTTTGTTAGGTCTTGAGGAAGGATGTTGTGGAAGTCACAAGAGGGCAGTGTTTACTGACCAGTATGAGTGTTTAGTGTGATAAGTGAGGCCAAAACAATATCTGGACTCCTAACTGTTCAGTTTCAGGAGACTACGATGGAATAACAGGAAATGTTTTGTAAGAGACAATCTGAAGACAAAGCATGATGAAGGACTTGAAGAAAAAGAGGATCTGAAGAAAAAGCGTGAGCAAGAAATAAATGAACTTAAAAAAAATACAAAAAAAATGTATCATCCTCTGATCTCTTCAACTCTTGATCATTTAAAGACAGAAGAAGATGTTTCTTAATGATTTAATGATAATAGTCATATAGGATGTTAAGATGCTCCAAGTGTTGAATGAGGCCACAAAATGACTTCTAACATCAGATATAAACAGTGTGTCTGTCCTTGCAAATACATTTTCCTCCAAACATTCATGGGAAAACAAAGTTACAGCAATTAAGCTAATCTTCAGTCATGTGACTGATGTGGAAGCCTGGAGGGCAAAACGAGTTGAGGAAAGTGGCAGCTTTCATTGAATTCTCCATGAAGCTGCTGAAGGGCTTTTTAAAAAATTCTGTCTCTTCAAAACAACATGTTTACACTTAATGTCCACATTAGAAAGACAAGATATTAAGATGAATATGTTTTGGACACTTGTGGCCCTCTGTACTGTAACAGCATGTTTCAGCTACTTCCTGTAGCCTTCCTCAGAAGCGTCACGTGATGGTGCTGTGACGTGTCTTGTAGGCTGCTTATATGGTTTTGTCAGACAGTAGGGGGAAGCTTACGCCCCCTGCCGTCTAACACCGTCTCCAGGACCGCATCCCATGTGTGTGACAAGGTGTAGGCTCCCTCGTCCCAGTTCATGCTCCTCGGATCTTGTTTGCAGATCTCGATGGCCTCTTTGGTTCTTTTCCGGAGTGGCAAAGGGCCTCAAACACATTACCGTAGAACCAGATGAAATACTCATATCCCATGATGTTGGCACCCCTGGAATTTTTCTAGAAAATACATCATTTGTCCCAGAAATTGTTGCAATCAACAAATGTTTTTGGTATACATGTGTATATTGCCTTTATGTGCATTGGAACAACACAAAAAATCTGAAGGAAAAAGACAACATTGACATAATTTTACACAAAACTCAAAAAATGGGCTGGACAAAATGGTTGGCACCCTCAACTTAATATTTGGTTGCACACCCTTGGGAAATAATAACTGAAACCAATCGCTTCCTATAACCATCAACAAGCTTCTTACACCACTCAACTGGAATTTTGGACCACTCTTCTTTAGCAAACTGCTCCAGGTCTCTCAGATTTGAAGGGTGCCTTCTTGCAACAGCAGTTTTGAGGTTTCTCCATAGGTGTTCAATGGGATTTAGATCTGGACTCATTGCTGGCCACTTCAGAACTCTCTAGCACTTTGTGTCCAACCATTTCTTGGTGCTTTTTGAAGTATGTTTGGGGTCATTGTCCTGCTGGAACACCCATGACCTCTGATGCAGACCCAGCTTTCTGACACTAGGCCCTACATTGCAGCCCAAAATTTTTTGATAGTCTCCAGATTTCATGATTCCTTGCAGACAGTCAAGGCACCCAGTGCCAGAGGCAGCAAAACAACCCCAAAACATCCTTGAACCTCCACCATGTTTGACTGTAGGTACTGTGTTCTTTTCTTTGTAGGCCTCATTCTGTTTTCTGTGAACAGTGGAATGACGTGCTTTTCCAAAAAGCTCTACCTTAGTCTCATCTGTCTACAAAATGTTCTCCCAGAAGGACTGAGGCTTACTCAGGTACATTGTTGCAAACTCCAGTCTGGCTTTTTTATGTCTCTTTGTCAACAGTGGGGTTCTCCTTGGTCTCCTGCCATAGAGCTTCATCTCATTCAGATTATGACATATGGTTTGAGCTGACACTTTTGCACCCTGAGTCTGCAGGACAGCCTGAATCTGTGTGGAAGTTGACTGAGGATGTTTATCCACCATTCTAACTATCCTGCATTGCATTCTTTTGTCAATTTTTCTCTTTCTTCCACGTCCAGGGAGATTAGCCACAGTTCCATGGGTTATAAACTTCTTGATTATATTGAGCACAGTGGACAAAGGAATTTCAAGATCTCTGGAGATGGTCTTTAACCTAAAGATTGTTCATATTTTTCCACAATTTTGCTTCTCAAGTCCTCAGACAGTTCCTGGCTCTTCTTTCTCTTCTCCATGCTTGGTGTGACACACACAGGCACACAACACAAAGGTTGAGTCAACTTTTAGACATTCTAACTGGCTTCAGGTGTGATTTCTAGATTGCCAGCAGCTGTTACTGCCACAGGTGAGTTTAAATGAGCATCACATGCTTGAAATAAAATGATTTACCCACAGTTTTGAAAGAGTGCCAACAATTTTGTCCAGCCCATTTATTGAGTTTTGTGAAAAATTATGTCAATGTTGTCTTTTTCCTTCGGATTTTTTGTGTTGTTCCAATGCACATAAAGGCAATAAACACATGTATACCAAAACATTTGTTGATTGCAAAAATTTCTGAGAGAAATGATGTATTTTCTAGAAAAATTCCAGGGGTGCCAACATTTTCGCCCATGACTGTATTGATCCTTGGTATTGAAAATAAGTGGATGTGGCTATGAATCTGTTGTGAGTTTGGTTCCTTTTGGGAGTGATTTGTCCTTTTTTCTATTGCTCTAATGCACATAAAGGCAATAAAAATGTGTATAACAAAAACATTTGTAACTGCAACAATTTCTGGGAGAAATGGTGTATTTTCTGGAAAAATTCCAGAGGTGCCTAAATTTTCGTCCATGACTGTATACAAACAAAAAGAAGGATTTGCCATGGGAGACCCACTATCAGCAATAAGGAGTGTTTTTTTTTTTATGGAAGACCTGGAACAACAAGCCATCACCACAGCACCATCTGACTGCAGAATCACACTCTGGAAAAGACATGTTGACGACATTCTGGAAAAATCAAAACAGCCCACACACAACAGCTCACAGACCATCTGAATACCATTGACCACACTGACAGCATCAAATTCACACACGAAGAGGAGTCAAACAAGGAAATAGCATTTTTGGACCTTAAAATACACAACAACAATGACAGCTTAAACATAAAAATACATAGGAAACCCACACACACAGACCAATACCTACTATGGACATCTGAGCACCCAAAAGCACATAAACTGTCAGTAGTCAGGACACTATATAACCAGACCACCATCATCACAGACACTCAGGACAAGGAGGAGGAGGAGGCACACATACACAATGCATTCACCAAATGTCAGTATCCACAATGAGCTATAGACAAAGGAAAACAGCAGGCACCAAACACCGAAAAGAAAAAGAGGAAACAGAACACTCACAGCATCAACAAACCTGCCATAGTCACGTTAACATACATCAGGGGGTCACAGAACGCATACAGAGGGCCATGAGGAAACACAACATAAACACACCTGTCAAACCTCACAAAAAACTCAGTTACTAGTCCAAAAGGACAGAATACAGCCAGAACACAAATGTGATATGTAATGTGTAATATGTGAGATACCATGTCTATCTTGCAATAAAACATATGTGGGGGAAACAGGAAGACCTTTTGGAACTCGGAAAAAAAAACACCAAAAGAATGTGAAAAAGAAACTGTAAACGGACAAACAAGAGCAATAAGAGACCAAGCAGAGCAGGAAAACTTGAAATCAGCAAATCAAATATCAGACCACTGCAAAAGACAAAACCACATCGTGGACTGGAAAAACGCCAGGGTCATCCATGCCGAAAGCAACAAATACCACCGCTGGATCAGAGAGGCCATCGAGACCTGCAAACGAGGTCCGTGGGGCATGAACCGGGACGAGGGAGCCTACACCTTGTCACACAAGGTAGGGGGCGTAAGCTTCCCCTACTGTATGACAAAACCATATAAGCAGCCTACAGGACACGTCACAGCACCATCACGTGACACTTCTGAGGAAGGCTACAGGAAGTAGCTGAAACAGGTAAAGCAGGTAAACAAACGCTCCTGTCTGACTAAATGAAATTGATACAGTACAGTTTAAACAAAAGACAGAATGAATCCTTACCTAAGACTTGTGGCCCTCATTCAGCACCCTGGAGCACCCTGGACATTGTTGGAATCACAAAGAAAACAACACTGCACTCACCAGACCTTGACTTCAGTGGTGTTGACAACTATTTAGTGGAAAAAATTTTCCTGCCAGGAAAAAAAATCTACAAAAATACAGACAGCTTTTCTTGTATTTCCGGTGTTGCTGGGTCAGTAATAATGCAGTTTAGGAAGTGAAGAGCAAATCATTCATTATCATAAAAGACTAGTGTTAATAAAGTAGTGTTGATAGGTATTGTTCACTAACAGCAGCTTTAGGATCTCTGTTCGCACACTTAATGGATATTTAATAAGAAAAGCTTTTGGTAGAAAAAAAGTGTACAGGTGTTTTCTCTTGAGACTTTATAAATCAAAATGATGAGAATGGATTTTTTTTATTAACCATGTAAAACTTTAATGTTTAATATTCTTGCAATAATGGTGACAGAGAAATAATAGTCCTCTGTTTTACCAGTGACCAGCCTGAAGTTGTTTGTTTTGGTGATGTTAGATCTTCTTTCACAGTTCAGCTCCAGCTTTGCAGCTCTGTTCTGAATCTGACTGTTTTCTGACCATACAGCTGGACAGAAGTACAGTAAGACAGGACAATCTAACCTGTGTGTTTTGTCTCTTTGATTTATCAGATTGTTTGTTTTGGAAAGTGTTGTCTCTCTACATTCTCCCTGAATCAGTGTGAATAGAAGATAACTTTCCTACAATTGTTAATATTTCTGTCTAAAATTCCTGGGAACGTCACCACAGACCCACAGTTTTGATAACTAAAGATTGTAAATACAAGTCACTGTTGTATGTATTGATTCCAGTCACAGTTGTAAATATTCTTTGTGAGTGATAAATTTAGTTTTTGAAACAGATTTTTTTATAAGTTGATGTAAATGACTACTGAGTGGCAGCATCACACTGATGTGGATCTCTTTGCTTCAAATTGTTTTTTTTTTTTTTATTGAAATGTTCCTAACAAGCAGTCACAGTTTTCTGTTTCCCTCAAACTTGGTGGAAACTGGAAACCACAAACTTTTTTGTCTCAGTGTGTCTGATCAATACTGAATTGTAACAAATCTCTTGTTTGAACCAATGTCCATGCTGAATAATTGTAGTGAGATAGATTTCCATTGCAGGTGATGATTTTTTTAAATCTTTTCTTTGGTTGTTTTGTTGCTACTAATTATGTAATGGTTTTGTCTTTCCAGCAAGTTTTACCTAACATGTTTGAAACTGTGTCATCTGTTAAATATTTTCTGTTTGCATGTTTGAATATTCAGTGAGCAAACAAAAACATACTATTGAGCTCGCTGACACAAGAGGGCGCTTTGTGTATATGAACTGTCTTGTTCCTGACTGGCTGACTTTTGTGATTGTATGTGTATTTTCTTTTTTGATGTTTAATTTGAATACCAAATTAAATCTTAATTTGGTATTTTTAATCATTGATTTTATTTTTAAATTTTCCTAAATAAATGTTTGGAAAGGAGAACGTGTCTCATGAGTCCTGACTGACAGCTGACACATTAGCAGTGACACTGGAGTTTAGTCTTCACCAACTCTGATTTGTGGTAACAACATGAGGGTTTACACTGTTCTGTAAAGACGAGGGGAGGGAGCAATATAACTACCACAATGAGTGTAGCAGGTAGCTAACAGCTACCCACATTTAGTTTGTTTACTCTGAAGTTGTGTTTGATTGTGAGATTTGAAATGTTAAAAGTGGAGACTCTGGCGGCTGAATGAACACGCAGGAAAACAGTCCAAATAGCTACTATTTATTTACAATGGAGTACTGGTGGCACTGGTATGAAGTTAGCAGTGATAGCACAGGCAGTCCTCAATCCTCCTCCCTTGTCTTTCCTTACAGGCAATAACAACATGAGAATATGGATCAGCAGCCAGGTTTTTAGGCCATGTCACACCCCTATAATAAAGTCAAATACAGCAGCTGTTTTGTTAAGTGCTGTCAAGTCATCCTTTTGCGATTAGAGATGCATTATATTGGATATTTACCGATATCCCATTGGCAATATTTACAAATTTATTTTAGGTGATACCGACATTAAAACGAAGTTCCCATCTTAAAACTGAAATCCTTGAAATACATTTTAAAATGTAAGAAACACTGATGTAAAGAGAAAAAAGACTTCAGGTGGGTAATGAGAATAAACTGAATTTAAATGACTGTAGCATCAGGCTGCAACATAACAACTGAAAAAAAGAGAAGGGGTCTAAATTTCTGAGTGCACTGTTGGTCCAGCCTAAAACTTCACTAACATATTTGCTCATACAGACACTATTTACAACTGATATATGCAGATTCTTAAAGCCAAAATATTAGCGTTAAATATCAGTGGAAATTTTCTGATACTGATAATTCATCATTCAATACTAAAAAGTACAAGATTTTTGTACACAAGTAAAAGTACAGTTAATCTGGTTAAACTTAAGTAAAAGTAAAATTATGGATTTTAAAATGTACTCAAAAAGTACAAATACACAAAAAGCTACTTGTGAAACATGAGTTAATGTAATTAGTTTATTTTCAACCCTGAAATTAATAAAAAGTCTGGCTTTAGGAATTTATGTCATAATCTTGAAAATCCAATCCAATCCAATCCACTTTATTTATATTGCTCATTTTACAAAACATTACGTTTACCAAAGTGCTGCACAGTGACTAAAACAAGTAAAAACCACAGTGAACATAAAAAACATCATAAAATACATAAAAAACTTCACAGGGACTAAAATAAACTTAAAAAGAAACACAGTAGGGCAAATAAACACAGATAAAAGACACACAGTAGACCACACAACTCTCATGCTGAGTTAAAAGCCAAGGAACAGAAGTAAGTTTCAAGATGTGATTTAAAAGTAGGTAAGATGGGGGACGTTCTGGTTTCAAATTACAGCTCATTCCACAATTTAGGTGTGACAATAGAGAAAGTTCAATCACCACTGGTTTTTAATCTAGACTTTGGAACAACAAGACGGAGTTGATCTGCTGATCGCAGAGATCTAGACGGGGTGTTAACCTCTAAAAGGTCAGAGATGTACTCAGGAGCAGATCCATTTAATGACTTAAAAACAAACATTAAAATTTTAAAATGGATTCTAAAACTAACGGGGGCCAGTGAAGGGAAGCGAGAATGGGGGTGATGTGTTCGTGTATACGAGTCCCTGAAAATGGGTAAAATCTTCTGGAAAATTACAATTTTGAAGATTTTAAATGGTAGATGCCACTCAAGCTGATCAACACCTTTTTTTCACAGCCTTACTAATAAATATGTTCTGCATTTTTGCTTCATTATACCGTATGTGTTGTAATAGTTGTGTAATTGTTAGCAGGTGCCATATGCGGAAATCACGGAGGGGGGTGGGGGTCATTGAACTAATTGTATAGTCCCCTAAGAATTTATGTCATTGTAAACATGTAATTGTGTATCATATAATATGCTCTGAACACACTTGCAAAACAATGCGTTTAAAATTGAACTCCCCCCCCCAAAAAATGCTTCACAGTGGTTCGGTCCGACCTTTTCCCTTCTCCGTTGAGAAGCCCCTCAATGCAGGGTGCAGTAGGGGGCGGAGCCCAACGTTGGGCACATTGCACATTGCATTCAGGGTTACTAGTCTTTGTTGCTGTTTTTGTTCACAAAAAGGTGGCGCTGTGCAAAAGTATTTAATGGATGCTAATCAGCAGCAGGTGTCTCACGCTGAGGTCGGCAGTCTGACAGCAGTGATGAGGTGATGAAGGACGTGATTGTCAATGTAGTAGGTGAGAGGACTGTGTATTAGTGTGATTTACTGAGGTATTGGATGTTTTTTGTCTTTATCAATAAATGGATTGGTGTATCTAACCTGAACTTTTTCTGACTTGTCAAGTTTTATTTGAGTGATTGAAGATGATGTTTAGTGTTTGCTGCAAAGAAAAGCACACAAAATATGTTTCTAAATGATAATTTTTTCACAACAAAGATGAAATAATCACTGATGTTCCCACACAAATCATTTCACATAACTGCAAATTATAATTGCATGTTTTTGACCCATCTTAAGTTTAGAAAACACGCAGGAAACAGTCAAAATAGCCACTCTTTATTTACAGTAGAATCATGGAGGCAGTGGGTAAATGGTGTGGAGTTAACAGTGATAGCACAGGCACTCCTCAGTCCTCCTCAGTGGTTAACATCCACATTCCTGTGCTGGATATTGTCACTTGATGCTGTGGTCATATGTGAGTACAACCTGACAAAGCCTACGGCAATTTTATCCCATTGTGTAAATCAAATTATTGTCCAACTGTGCTGTTCCTGCAAGATGCTTACAGTAAAATTAGTTTGATGCTGTTTGCATCAGGTTCAAGAGTTCTGTGGCACCAAAGCAGTATCCATGAAACACAGCTACATCTAGTGGTGAGTGGCTGCATTACAGTCAAGACAGAACATTTGACCTGGATTGTAGACCTGAACTGATAGAAAATATTGAAAATTAGTTTAACTCACTAGTAAGTCTGGTGCCAGCTACAGAGAATTCTGATTTTAATCTTCTAGCAGCATCCCTAGAGATGACTTCTTTTTAGCAAAAAGGGTTTTTTGATAATAAACACTCTGTCAAATTTATTTTATTATTTATTATGAGATGAGACTATAATTTCTTGCCGATCAAATAATCAAAATCTGTGATATTTCTGCACTGAGCATATAAACAGTCAAAATACAAGCAGAGGTGAGTATAGAGAGAGCGAAGAGCATGTGTGTGCATTCCCATGTGAAGAACTATGATAGAAAGAGCAGGAGGTAACATCATCAGAGATATCTACACATAAATACCACCTGGGCTGCCACCGTTTACTGGAGAGATGCGTCACACCGGCGCCATATTGAAGAGGTGCAGTTGTTGATAAACAATGTAAGTCTATGACGGCAGGAAGTCTATCTATGATTAAAATGCTTGTAACTCACGTAAACATCAAACATTTTTCAAGCTGTTTGATTTTTCTCAAATGTCAGACATGCATTTAAGATCAAGGGTTCTCGATCCAATGACAAATGCAGGATTTCATACTGAAATTCTTTATCTAATATACAGGTGCATGTCAGTTTGGGGTTTCCATTAGTAAGCCATAATCATCAAAATCAAAAGAAATACTTGAAATAAATCTGTGTACAGTGAATCTATATAACATAAGAGTTTCCCTTTTTGAATTGAACTACTGAAATAAATCAACTTTTTGATGATATTCTCATTCATTAAGATGCAAATGTGAGGTTGCAGTGACTCTGGGAAATATTAAGAGAAAAGTAAAAGCACAGACTGTATAGATCTTTCCAACTCATCTACAGTATATACATAAAAAGGTCAGCAAATAGATTTAATGCGTTTAAAACTTTTGAAGATCGACCCTGTCCCCCCTGCAGTACCTCACAGTGGTTCGGTCCGACCCCTTCTCTTCTCCCTGCCGTTGGTTTCATCTGGAAGTTTCTGCGACACTGACGGACTGAAAGACGCAGAGGACAGGTAGTAGAGAGTTGGTGACTGTAGAGCGTCTTTAGAGCATCAACTTTTTCAAAAACCTGTAAAAATGAAATTTAATGTAATTTCAAACCTGATAAAGACAGTAATTCCTAATTTTGGGTGATCTCTCCTCTGCTCCACTAGCTAAAGTCTAGCTAGTAAAGCACTAGCTAAGGTTGGGACTAGCTAAAAAACGTCTCGTGCTGACTGGTAATAAACCAGTTTAGAGCTGAGTGAGTCTGGGAATGACTACGCTAACTTTATCAACATTATATCAGAGGAAAAAGGTAGAAAATCATCAAATTCTCAATGACAGTTTGATATCAGAATATTAGATTAATTATATTCTTAAGAAAATAAGCTCCAGCTGCAAACCCTGATAATAAAGAAGTATGGTGAAATAGTTATGACAAGTGATCTTAATTCATAGAAATGTGATTTAAGTGGTGGATAAAGAACCTAAGTAAATTCACGTAATATAAACATAAATATGTTGTTTAAAGGTAAAAGTTCTTAATTTTAAGCTGATTTGATACTGTAGTAAAATGGTATTATCAAAGGAGTATACTTTCACTGTAAGTAAAATTCCTTATATTGTAAAATACCTTATAAAAGTAAAATGTCATGTTGCACTACAGTAGTTGATATATGGGTCAGTGGGATATAAGGGTTCATTTATTTGTGATTGTGCCACCTTACACGCTGGTTGTGCCCACGGCTGAAAAATTTGGGAAAAATAGTCTAATAGAGATATTTTTTGACAATATTGCATTTTAATTGCAATTTGTTTTAGGATTTTCGTTTGTTTGTTTGTTTGTTTGTTTGTTTGTTTTTTTAGCAAACACAAGTAATAAATCCTTCTAATGTATAACCAGCACAATTTTTCATAGGATTAACGAACGGTGAAAAATTTTGGAAAACATATTAATTACTCATGTTATTTTGACTCATATTGCAAATCTGATATTAATAATTGTATTGAAAAGAATGATCAACTTTATGCCATTCTCATTTTGATTAAGATAACATACAAAAACAAGAAGAGAAGAGTTTTTCTGTCTGTGTTTGCATAATGTGTAGAACATAACACTTCTGCTCCAAAAAAAATAAAAATAAAAAATAAACTTGTGTTTTGACACAATTCAGGTTTTAAAAAATGCTTGCACTGTATGCAATTTGAAAATTGAAGTAGGACATATTGTGATTTTAATCTAACTTCAGATTAATTGTGCAGCCCTAGTTACACCACCTGACATCTACAAATAAATGAAAACTAAACAAAAAGAGAAAATACTTAGACATATGTTGTTGTGTTTATGCTTGTTAGAAAGTGGACACATGTATTCTCAAAATAAAGTTAAGTGTTTAATGGTAAAATCAATTTTAGTAGTTTTACTTTGGTTGTATTACCTAGCATTTAAAGTGTACGCACTCACCTAAGCAAAACTATGACCCATCTTTTTTTTGTATGTGATATCTTATCAGAAGTAAAGCCAATATTTTTAGAGCTTTAGATATTATTATTTATTTAGTATAGTGACATGTTTTTCTCTTTTTAACCCACCCACCTGAAACTGAAAAGAAATGATTTTATCTTACTTGAAAAGGATATATAAAAGTTTTTACTCAGACATTAGTGTCAGCTGGAGTTAAATGTTGGTTACATTGTGCTACAATTTGTTTTAACCTATATAAATAAATTTCCCATGATTACTGTTGCACTACAATGACATTTAGAACTAAATTCTGGGACTAAAGTTATTTGGATGATCCTATAAGCTTTATGTTGACACATTTAAGTAACATTTTTTATTACAAAGATTTAAACCATAAAATTATGCCGAAGTAATCAAATTGAAATTTCTCACAATTAGAAAGTTTTTAACAGTGTCAATAATCTGTTCATGCACTCAGAAGGTTGCACCACCTGACATTTTTAGGGTTTGAGATGCCAGAATATGAAATTAAATATTATTCAAATATACTGAAATGTATTTTTAAAAAGTAGATGTAGTAGGTTGATGTATAACTTGAAGTGATTTTTTCTTTTTCAAAAGGAAATAATAGATTTGGACACAAACATATGCAGACAATGTGACTGATCTGCATGTGTATATATATATGTACATGTTATAGCTGGTGAAGTCATTTGACTATTTTAAACTGCTGGGTAGCAGGTGCATTACCCCACATAGTCTTTTAAAGTCTTCCTTAATGAAATATTTGTCGCTATATTTTGTCAGTGCTGTGAAAAAGTTTTTGACCTTCCTCATTTTTATATTGTTTTCATACTTGTAACACTTGGATGTCTCAGATTCTCAAACAATTTTGATATTAGGAATAGATAACCAAAGTAAATACAAAAGGCAGTTAATAAATGACAATTTTATTTATTAAAGGTTACATATTATGCAAAAAACACTTCTTCAGGCTTTTCTACAAAATTATGTGCCCCTGGCCTGTCCACAACCCCACCCCCATCCCCACTCTTTTTCTCCACCTTTCAGAAAATGTGTGCTGAAACAAGGTGTTGGATGTGGGGAGTTCCCACCGCTGCCAGGTTCAGTTTGTCCTCCCTGCTTGGAAGAAAGTTCTGCCCTCTTCTCCTGATCCTCCTCAGTCCGGTGTAGTGTAAGTTCTCTGTGAGCACATAAATTTTGCAAGATGGTTGTGCATCAAAAGCGATTCAGACGCACAGTATGAGTTGACAGTCTACCACGACTATCCTATCGTCAGCTTGAAATCACACAGTGTATGCCCAGCTTAAGGGCCACCCAATTCTACCTAGACCTATGCCAAACAGTCATTGCCCTCTAAACGTAATAACTGGTGGACTTGCTGGTGTGTTTTAGATCGTTGTCCTGCTGCTTAACCCAAGAGCTCTCCAGCTTTTCGTCACAATCTGATGGCTGGATGTTCTCCTTTGGGGTTTTCTTGTAGAAAGCAGGATTCATAGCGCCATCAATTACGGCAAGTTGTTGTCCTGAAGCAGCAAAGCAACCTCAGACCATCAGACTATCACCACAATATTTACTGTTAGTATGATGTTCTTTGTTTCTGATCTGTTCTTGAATTTCTTTAGATGGCGCCATGATGTGTTGCTTTTTGAGATCCTTTAGCCTACTTCACTCTGACAGACAGGTTCTATTTAAGGGATTTCTGGATTCAATAGGTCTGGCCTGGGTGTGGATAGTGATGTTGAACTCAGCCCCCCCAAAAATGTGGTTAATCACAGTTAATTAATGATTTAACAACGAGTATGCCATTGGTTATTATTTAGTAGCATAACACAGTTTTATTTTCATTCAACAGTTGTACTGATAGTTTAATGTATGCACAGTGCATACAGGGTAACGTGTGGCAGCCCCTGACTAAAAGTAACATAGTGAAAATTTACGTTTATTATTAAGTAAGGACAGTAAACACATAAATACCAGTAAGATGGAAACAAGGAAATGAATATGATGTTGGCAGTGGGAGGAAATTTGGACATTTTTACAGCGCAAGGAAAAGAGGGAAATCATCAGTGTTGTTTGGGTGAGTTGTTTTATTTCATTTTTTTCTGCTATTCTTCATGAATGCGAATAAGAGTGCTACTCAGCAACTATCTAACTGACTTAGTTTGTGGTGGTTTTACATTTTAAGTTCCTCTTTGGAGAAATGATCTCTGCTAACAGTTGATATACATCTTTATAGTGGAGAACTTCAGTTTCAGTTTAGCCTTAGCAGCTGATCTGATACTGTGTGCAGCCTTAGTAGAAGCTGATACCTTTCATGATTCAGAGACATGAATTTAACTAGCAGTGTGAAGTCAATAAACTTAACAAATAGCATAGACCTGAGCAAATATAGAATTTTAAATGGTTAGACTCTTAATGAAATAAAGGAAATGCTGTAAATAAATTTTACTCCATAGAACATCATCAATAATTTGGCTTTTGTGTAGGTCGTTGAGTTGGCATTTTAAACAGAAGCAGTGCTGACTGCATTCTACTGTGAGATAGAAACCAACTGTTGGCATTAGCTACGGGAACAGAAAAACATCCACTAGTTGAACTGAATTTATCATGAAGTACTTTTTTTCATACATGAATTTATGATTTTGCAAACAACATGGAGGCTCATGGATTAAAGTTTCCCATCACCACGATGGATTTCCGTCATTTGGAAAATGAGGGGGGTAAAGAAACTACAGGTTTTTTTTGTTTAGGTCCCATTAAGGCTATCCAGTCTAATCATGATATTAACCTGACGCTGCTTTCAAAAAATACAGCTAGCCGTAGTTTTAGCCAATCAGAGGCAGAGCAGGGCAGGTCCTGCTTGCAAATGCGCAGTGGGCCCGGGTGCAAGAATGCTTGTTTTGCAAGATGATCAGAAACTGGCAAAATTTAACATGGATGGAATGGTCTATCCCCAAACGCAGCTATCCCCAAATGGCGGCCCACGAGCCACTTCGCAGGTGTCATCTGGCCTGCGAAACATTTGGGGAAAAAGATGGAAATCTTAAAAAATATATTCATTTTTAATATGCACCCTCTTGAGTGTTTAAAATACAAATTTTGGCTCATTTATCATCTTGATTATAGCAAGGAAAGGATGTAATACAATGCAATAAATGAGTTAGACATGGAACTTTGAACTCTCTTTAGAGCAAGGAAGAGAATCATAAAAAGACGCACAGCAGACTGCTTCATCACCTCAACTCTGCAAACATGCTGCCCCAAAAGAGGCTGATACAGACTGCATGACTTTTAAGACAGGAGGAGAAGTATTTAGTTTGTCTAATTTAATATTGATTCTTTCTTAAAGATAAAAACTTTTACCACCCTGCACAGCTGCACGGACTCTCATTGAGTCCAGCCCTGCCTGCACCTCTTTCTGCATGTCAGACCTTAACGAAACTCGGAAACTTCTATTCTTGTAGGAGATTAAATCAGCTGCTCTCATGATAGCAAAAACCTTCCCTGCATAACAGTACTTCAGCCACAAACGCAGACATATGGGCTGTCTCCCTTTGGTGATTCAGTTGTCAGCCTGATTTAATCCCTCATCATAAAGAATCTGTAATGCTATACTAATATAAATTAATTCTATTGACATATGATTTAATTTTACGTCAACAAGAAGTAAAATTATGGTCTTGATTACTTACGTTTAAACGGGACATAGTTTGTAAATCTTACGCGTATTTTACTCCACGTCTCATCAAAAAATGGTAAAAATGACTCTCAAATTGTAATACTCAATTGTTTATAACTGAAAATGTATTCCAAACCTGGACACAGGCTTTCCTTTGACATGAGAGATAAGCATTTTTGGTCTTTGTGCAGCACTCACAGACATTATTATGCTCGGAGATGCGCCACTTCATGACGCGCGCAGGACAGTCAGGGGGACTCCGAGAGAACGGACATGCAGAAAAACGACTGTTGTGGCTCAGACGTGCTTATAGGTCAAGTTTTTACTCAGTAGATGAGGATTTATAGCTCTTTGAGCAGTAGGCTAATAGTGCAGCAGTCAGAGAAACATCTCAGCAGGATCCTTCTATCTCTCTCTTTCTGGACTCTGCACTGGGGTGTCAACTTGAGGCATTTGGTTTCACTGCCAAAAAGCAGGAAAATGAAAAGCAGGATAGCCATTTACACAACTGCACTTAATTGCTCTTAATTGTTGGTGCTGCTTTGAGTTTTGTTTTTCTGAAAAGTAATATGGCTGGGTGAGAAGCTCGGCCATCCGGGAGAGACTCGGAGTAGAGCCGCTGCTCCTCCGTGTTTAGAGGAGCCAGATGAGGTGGCTCAGGCATCTGGTCCGGATGCCTCTTGGACGCCTCCCTGGTGAGGTGTTCTGAGCATGTCCCACTGGGAGGAGGCCCCGGGGAAGACCCAGGACATGCTGGAGAGACTATGTTGCTCGACTGGCCTGGGAACGCCTCGGGATCCCCTGGGAAGAGCTGGACGAAGTGGCCAGGGAGAGGGAAGTCTGGGCTTCCCTGCTTAGGCTGCTGCCCCGGTGACCCGACCTCCGATAAGCGGGAGAAGATGGATGGATGGATGGATGGAACCACAGTTCTTGGAAAAGTGAGTTCAGTTTCACTGGCCACACTCAGGCCTGATTACCGCCAGATTTGTTGAATCAAGATATCACTAAAGTAGAGGCTGTCAGACAAAGTGAAGTAAGCTACAAGATCTCAGAAAGAAACGCATCATGCCATGATCCAAAGAAATTCAAGAACAAATGAGAAACAAAGTGACTGAAATCCATCAGTCTGAAAAAGGTTACAGACATTTCCAAGGCTTTGGGACTCCAGCGAACCACAGTCAGAGCCATTATCCACAAATGGAGAAAACTGTGAACAGTGGTGAGCCTTCCCAGGAGTGGTCGGCCAACCAAAATGACTCCAAGAGTGCAACGACGACTCATCCAGGAGGTCACAAAAGAACCCAGAACCACATCCAAAGACCTGCAGGCCTCACTGGCCTCAGTTAAGGTCAGAGTTCATGACTCAGCCATAAGAAAGACACTGGGCAAAAATGGCATCATGGGAGAGTTCCAAGGCCAAACCACTGCTGACAAAAAAAGAACACAAAGGCCCGTCTCATATTTGCCAACAAACATCGTGATGATCCCCAAGACTTTTATAGAAATATTCTGTGGACTGATGAGACAAAAGTTGAACTTTCTGGAAGGTGTACGGCCCGTTACATCTGGAGTAAAAATAACACAGCTAAAGAACATCATGCCAACAGTCAGACATGGTGGTGGCAGTGTGATGGGCTGGGGCTACTTTGCTGATTCAGGACCTGGACCACTTGCTGTGATTGATGGAGCCATAAATTCTGTTCTCTACCATAAAATCCCGAATGCCAACATCTGGCCATCAGTTCATGACCTCAAGTTCAAGAGTTCTTGGGTTATGTAGCAGGACAACAACCTGCAACATACCAGCAAGTCCACCTCTGAATGGCTAAAAAAAAATAATAATAATAAGCTTTTGGAGTGGCCAAGTCAAAGTCCAGACTTAAATCCAATTGAGATCCTGTGGTGTGACCTTAAACAGGCAGTTCATGTTGGAAAACCCTCCAATATGGCCGAGTTAAAACAATTCTGCATCAAGAAGAGTGGGCCAAAATTCCTCCACAGGGATGAGAAAGACTCATCACCACTTAAATTCAATTATTGCTGCCAAGGGTGGAACAACCAGTTATTAGATGCAGGGGGCAATTACTTTCTCACATAGGGCCTGATAGGTTTGGAATTTCCCCCTTAATAAATAAATCCATTATGTAGAAACTGCATTTTGTATTTACTGGGGTTGTCTCTGTGAGATATTAAAATTGGTTTGATGATCTAAACATTTAAGTGTGATAAATATGCAAAAATAAAAAACAAAAAACAGAAATCAGAAAGGGGGAAAATACTTTTTCATGGCACTGTAAATATTTTGTAGATGCCTTGCATTCCTTGGGGTGGTTTTACATAATCTTCTTTGTAAAAAGTAATCAATGCTAACCTAAAGTTTTTCCAGTTTTGCAAATAGATTTTCGATTCTGCTTACCATGGTCAAAACAACAGCATTTAAAACATCCATTTTAGTTCAAAGTACTTCTACTTCTACTTAGTTGAAAGTTCATCTTTTATTCACATGTATGAATATATTTGGCAACTTGCTGTATGCTAAAAACAAATATAAAGTATTGAGCCTGATCTCTATAAGGCCTTCACTTCCAAGGTGTAGAACTGTAAGGCAAATAAAACATTAACTAAACTGATATCAGATCTGATCAGTCATAACAGACATGATTGGCCCTCCTCACTCTGATGACAGGACATGTTTTCCAGGTGAGCTTGTTCTTTCTGATATGTGGCTGGTATCAAAGACAATGTCTTTAGGTAAGTACACACAACCAAAATTTTACCAAAACATCAATCTGCATTGTTGTTGGAAAAGCTCTGTCTTTGCTTAAATGTTAAATATAATATTTTTATTTTCTATAGGAAAGTGCTGATTAATCAGGAATACTTATTAGCTGGACCAGAACAACATGTTTTGTTTTAATCACACTAAATTCTCAAAAAGTGGTTAATACATTTTAGAGATCCATGATGTGAGACCAGCAACCAAGAGATCAACAACACCTACCTTAGGTAAGTAATGAGATCAATTACTTTGTCAATCTACTTGAAATTGATTAATATAAAATTAATCAAGGTGCTAGAAATTATAAATTGTACATTCAATATTTTAACAAAAAAAGAACTCTAGATATATTTTTGTCTATTAAAACAAAGTTAGGCCCTTAAGTTTTTACTGCCACATTCCAAAGTTCAGAGTAGGGTCATATAGTAGGGTCATATGTTACTGATTAATTCCATCACAACTACTGCATTAAAGGGAAAATATGGTTGGGAAACAATGGTCTAGATAGACTGAAAAAATATTATTTGACCTCATTGTACTGAAATAAGAACGGACTCTGAGCTGACCGGCACTTACCTGCCTCTATTTTCTATTCTCTCTCCATATAATTTCTGTGATCAGAGTACGATATACAGTCATGGACAAAAATGTTGGCACCCCTGGAATTTTTCCAGAAAATACACAATTTCTCCCAGAAATTGTTGCATTTACAAATGTTTTTGGCATACACATGTTTATTGCCTTTATGTGCTTTAGAGCAATAGAAAAAATTAGAAGAAAAAATCCAAAATTGAAAAAATTTTACACAAAACTCAAAAAATGGGCTGGACCAAATTGTTGGCACCCTTTTAAAACTGTGGGTAAATCATTTTATTTCCAGCATGTGATGCTCATTTAAGCTGACCTGTGCCAAGTCACAGATGCTGGCAATCTAGAAATCACACCTGAAGCCAGTTAGAATGTCTAAAAGTTGACTCAACCTTTGTGTTGTGTGCCTGTGTGTGTCACACCAAGCATGGAGAAGAGAAAGAAGAGCCAGGAACTGTCTGAGGACTTGAGAAGCAAAATTGTGGAAAAATATGAACAATCTCAAGGTTAAAGACCATCTCCAGAGATCTAGAAAGTCCTTTGTCCACTGTGTGTAATATAATCAAGAAGTTTATAACCCATGGAACTGTGGCTAATCTCCCTGGATGTGGACGGAAGAGAAAAATGGACAAAAGAATGCAACACAGGATAGTTGGAATGGTGGATAAACATCCTCAGTCAACTTCCACACAAATTCAGGCTGTCCTGCAGACTCAGGGTGCAAAAGTGTCAGCTCGAACCATACGTCGTAATCTGAATTAGATGAAGCGCTATGGCAGGAGACCGAGGAGAACCCCACTGCTGACAAAGAGACATAAAGCCAGACTGGAGTTTGCAAAAATGTACCTGAGTAAGCCTCAATCCTTCTGGGAGAACATTTTGTGGACAGATGAGACTAAGGTAGAGCTTTTTGGAAAAGCACGTCATTCTACTGTTTACAGAAAATGGAATGAGGCCTACAAAGAAAAGAACACAGTACCTACAGTCAAACATGGTGGAGCTTCAAGGATGTTTTGGGGTTGTTTTGCTGCCTCTGGCACTGGGTGCCTTGACTGTCTGCAAGGAATCATGAAATCTGGAGACTATCAAAAATTTTGGGCTGCAATGTAGGGCCTAGTGTCAGAAAGCTGGGTCTGGGTCAGAGGTCATGGGTGTTCCAGCAGGACAATGACCCCAAACATACCTCAAAAAGCACTAAGAAATGGTTGGAGACAAAGCTGGAGAGTTCTGAAGTGGCCAGCAATGAGTCCGGATCTAAACCCCATTGAATGCCCATGGAGAGATCTCAAAACTGCTGTTGAAGAAGGAACCCTTTAAATCTGAGAGACCTGGAGCAGTTTGCAAAAGAAGAGTGGTCCAAAATTCCAGTTGAGAGGTGTAAGAAGCTTGTTGATGGTTATAGGAAGTAATTGGTTTCAGTTATTATTTCCCAAGGGTGTGCAACCAAATATTAAGTTGAAGGTGCCAACAATTTTGTCCGGCCCATTTTTTTTAGTTTTGTGTAAAATTATGTCAATGTTGTCTTTTTCCTTCGGATTTTTTGTGTTGTTCCAATGCACATAAAGGCAATAAACACATGTATACCAAAACATTTGTTGATTGCAACAATTTCTGGGAGAAATGGTGTATTTTCTGGAAAAATTCCAGGGGTGCCAACATTTTTGTCCATGATTTTATGTTTAGAATAATTATCCAAATAACCTTGAATATTTTTTGTCTTATTTTATAACAATAAAAGCTATTACAGTTTTTCTCAGTTGCTTTGGTACATTTCTCGGATCAGAATTGAAATTCTCAAAACTACTTGTTCAATTTTCACATCATTGTGTCACTTGTGTACATCAAAAAAGCAGTTTCTCATTTCTTTCAACAAGTTGCAAATGCTTTGATACATCCATGCAAATGATTATGTACAATTCTCTGCTGTTTCCTACATTATCAGTTACTTATGTCATGTTGATCAAAATGCATTATCATGGGTCTCTGCTGAATAGTCTCACCCCTCACAACATTTAGGCATTAGTTCATCGCATAAGTCTTCACATGCAAAATGGTTGAACATGTTGTCGTAATAGCTATGTCAAGCATTAGACTTTTTTTCTCTAAATCTGTCCTGAATTGGTAAATTGCTCCCAGGCGAATCTTGACTTTCTCTAATGAAGGGAAATGTGTGAAGCATTAGATCAACCAATGATCAAGGAATTTGATTGAGGAGAATTGGATGATTGAGGAATTTTGTCAGCATGGAGATGGAAAGTACACATGCATAGATGACCCTTCTGGCTGCTATGGATGCAGCATGTGATGCCATCACAGCAGATACCTGCAGAGGCTGGATAAGACACTCTAAAAGATTCTTTCCATGCTGCGTCACAAGAGAAGAAATTCTTTGTGATGTGGATGAGAATTTGTGGCCCAACATACAGAAACGTCAGGAGGTGTAGGAAGACTGCCCTGTAATTCCTACAGCACTGCATGTACAGTTTTCCCTAAGAAGATTGTCCTGTGTTCACATTTCTACTTTGGTTTTTTCTTTTTTTTTTTTCTTTGTGATATGCAGTGCTGTCTTTTTCTTTCTGTGTTGCAATGACATGGTCTCTCAACAAATTACAGTACAAACAGTAAAATCATAGATGTGAATCTTGTCCAGTCTCTTGCAATCTCTCACATACACTAAGGTGTAACTTACAATTTAGGCAAGGCAAGGCAAGTTTATTTGTATAGCTCATTTCAGCAACAAGTCAATTCAAAGTGCTTCACACAGGTCATTAAAATACATTGACAAAGGGAAAAAGTTACACAATGAAAACATTTTAAACAAAGCATGTACACATAAAAAGTTTTGTAAAACAGCAAGAAAAAAAAAGCTACAGTGCAGAGTTGGAGCCAAAATATACAAAAATTTACAATAATTGTCATCAAAACTTTAGCCATAGTTTACATCAGAACATCCCTCCAGAGTACACTGTTATATTGACAACATGACTAAGCCATTTGACTGTCTTATTCGTAAACAATGACACGAGGACTTGTCATTCTGATGGCACTGACATGTTCATTGACACAGATATTTACTTTTGAGAGATGAACTAAGGATTTTGAGCAGGAGACTGGCATTTGCAGGCAATCCATGGTGTTTTGCTATTTGTACGAATTGTTTGAGAAATGCACTTACTGTTTTGCAAATGTCGAGGATGATTCGAGAAATGTACCAAAGCGACTGAGAAAAACTGTAACAAATTACAGTACAAACAGTAAAAGCCTAAAAGTGAATCTTGTCCAGTCTCTTACAATAAATCTCTCACATACACACACAGACCCACATGTGGCAGCATGCCCTGTGGTAATAATCAAATGTTAATAGATTGAAAGTAAGTCTGCAAGTTGTTATGGAGAGAAAAATTGTGAGGGACCAGGAGACATTGCTGTATGTATCTCTCCTCTACTCTCTGTAACAGACGCTAATGTTTATGTACATTTTAATAAGATGATAAAGGGACCTTTTGAAACGTTTTTTCTGATCTGTGAATTAAACAGGCAGTAGGGGTAGACTCCGTAGAAGGTGGCTTAGGGCAGTGTCTATATAGTGTTGCAAAACCAGTGGATTGGCCAGATTTTATGTCAGTCATCAGGGAGGTCCATCTTGCAAAGCTCCAGTCTGAAATGATTGATTCTGGGAATTGGCCTGACCAATCAGTCGGCAATTTGGGAAAAATGAGGTAGCAGCTACAGGTGGGATCTAGTTGCATTGGACGCAGTAGCAATGGCTGTTGCTGTAGCATAGTAGCTATAGTAAAGTTTTATTAGAACTGGAAAACAATTCTTATTAAATAATGACCAAAGAACAGCATTGAAAGCTTTTCATGACAGAAAAGATGTTTTTGCTCTTCTCCTGACCTGCTTTAGCATGAGTTTGCAAGAGTTACAGGTAGGGTTGTACATTGAAATGGCCTACACAATGGCTGTTTCCAGTGTAGCAATAAGCTCAGATGTAGCTGTAGTATAATGGCAGTTTTATCAGATCTGGACTGCATGTTTTTATTTGAACAAGAGGAAAGAACCACAGCGAAAGCTTCTTTTGGCAGAGAAAATGTTTTTGCAATTCTCCCAGCCCACCTCAGCATGAGCTATATACACAAACAAGATGAACCATTCATATCCCACAGCAGCACCTGTTTGTTGAGCTCAGGTTACTACCTGCATATGCCATCTACCCCATTATAAGCATACTATCTTGTCACTTTGATTGGGGCATAATGAATGTGACAGATCGTTTGTCCTGCCCTTCCCTAATGCTTTGTATGGGACCCTTACCAAGATAAATGTGAAATATATACCATGCCTTTAAGATATAAAACAGTCTACCTGATGTGTCAGGTTAGTGCCAGTACCAGGGGTCTACAGATAATTGGTTGGGCTGATTATTGGTGTCGATATTTGGCATTTTGCCAATAATCAGTATTGACATTTTATTTCTATCGATCACAGATAAAATTAATAAATTAATTAAAAAGTCTGCTACTTTGGCATTACTGCATGTGTTTCTTTCCCTCTGCAGCCCAAGGTGTAATAGAGAAGGCTGGAAAGCTGAGCAGTCACTGACCAATCACTCTGACAAGAAAATACAGCAGTTATTTAAAGTTAAGCACATTATGATCCTCCACACTGAAGTCTAAAAAAACACTGCGGTCCTGCATGCAGATTCTAAGGTGACAAGTCTGTCTAGTCTCAGTCATACCACAGAAAATGTCAGAATAGTGAACTTTGTCTCACTGCTAACGTGACTGTGCTAATGTCAGCCTCCAGTATAAATCAATCAAATTATGTATTGAGCCACAGCTGATGCTTTTTTAAATTACAGTAGTGCCAATGCAGCAGGGACTTAAAAATAGCTTCCCAACTGTAACTCATCTTTTTGAGATCAGGTTTTCTTTCATGTTATTTAACGTCACATTAGCTGTTAGTGTTTAATGTCAAGTCCCTTATACGAAGTTAAATGTGTTTGAAAACCTCTTTTGCTGGTTCATTCAAGCAGATGACTAAAGAATGATAGACTGGCATTTTTTCCTTTCACTTAACATATTAGAGTTCCCAGTAACATGGCTTAAATATCCTGAAGCCATTTATGGTAATGTCATAGAGATGAGCAAAATAGCTGCTAAGTTGCTTAAATTTTAGGTACTTGACAGGTACTTCATGCAGACATTCATATCACTTTACTCCACTAGATTTAAGAGGTTAAGTACTGCTTTGTATAAAAGATATCTATTTAGATAAAATAGTCAATAGTTACTCCCTGATTCAGATTATTAATATGAAAGTCTATTTAAACATTCCTGCTGTATTATAATTAAGGTATCCCTCTTAAAAAGCTATATCTTAACAATCAGAAACATTCAAACAATGAAAACATTAATGCATCATGAGTAGCATCCCGGTTTATCAATATATTAATATGAAATCCTGTTTTGTTTTTATCACATTGAGTATATTTTGCTTGACATAAATAGTCCTCTTAGGGTCTGATGGATGCACCCGTTTGATATGAAACTTATCAAAAGTGATGATCTTTTACACATTTCCCCTAGGGGTGTAATGCTATGGAAAAATTTTGGTTCGGTACGTACCTTGGTTTTGAAGTCACGGTTCGGTACGTTTTTGGTGTGGTAAAGCAAGCAAATAACAGACTTTATTATTATTTTCAAATTGTATTAACCCTCTGGGACAGCTCAAATATTTGTTACACTTTGGACCTTTAGCACATAATATGCACTCATCATACTGTCGCTGTAAAAAATATTACACATTTATATTTTCTTCTACTTTCATGGAGCTCATTTTTTTCAGCTACATCTAACTTAAATATTTATATCAAAGATTCTTGAATCTTTAAAGATTTTAACCCTTTAAGTGCCAGGTTTTTGTCATGATGGCACCATGTTTTCATGTTGAAAAAACAGAAAATATTAATTATTTTCAATATACTACACATGCAAAGTACATTTTTCTTCGTTCTGGATTATTACAGCCTGGGATATGTCCATGACTAGCAGCAACGTTGATTTTCATGCATCATGATTTTTTGTGCAGTGACAAATACTCACACTTGGCACCTTTAGCACATAAAATGCACCATTGAATCCCATTCTAACTGTAATCTCCCTGCCATGAAAGCATAATAAATACATTTTATTATATCTGGGTGTCAGCCTGGCCTTTGACCTTGAACATCATTTTTTAGTACTCTCCTCCCACTGGCATCATTTTGACCATATTTGGCATATGGAGAAAAAACATGCTATTTCTACTAGAACTGTCCCATTTGACCCCCTCTCTCACCCCTGGGGTGTGTATGTGTGTGGGGGGGGTGAGTGGGTGTGGTAACTGTAAGCATGCACTGATCATTTCAGGGGTGAAAAAGGGGCATCTTCTAAAGGATGTGTTTCACGTGTCATTGAAGAGGTGAGTGAGTAAAAACATGGCCTCCTGCCTTTTCTGGACTCAAAACAAAAACAGTTGTTGGTGAGTATATGCACCTTGCTGCTTTCCTAACAGTGAGTGGAGATGAGACATACCACTTGCTAAAACTTGCTTGTTCTAAGCTGTCCACCAGGCTGTTTTCACAGCCAAAGATAAACATGCGGCTTGGCTGAGGAGTCATTTCATTAATGAGCAAAAAAGAAGAAAGACCAAAAATAAAGAGGCATTTCAGTGCAGAAGAGGCTTTATTGATGATCATGCAGCCTACATTTGACCATGAGATGCAGGACTCATCTGAAGAAGCCACAAGCTTTGAGGGGGAGTCAGACACGGATGCTCACCGGAGTCCTCTTGTGTTTGTGCCTCTGACTCTTTCTCTGACGGTGGAGCAGACACTGAGGCCCCGCCCACACAGAGACAAATTCAAGGGTAGACGTATTAGCCTTTACATCCACACAAAAATAGCATTTTAGGATGCCATAAACACTACTTTTGGAAACCGGGTCCCAGTGTGAAGAAATCTGTAAACACTTACCGATCTTTCTTGAAACAATTACATCATACAAAGCATAGCCAGCTAAGGACATGCGTGGGTCAAACCAAAACAACTATGGCAGGTCACAGGGTTGTGTTCATGCTCCCGAAGCTACTGAGTTTATTATGGCTTTCACAGCAAAATCTGGTGCTCCTTTACCACCACCAAGAACAGCATGCACCAGATGTTCTAAGGCAAGGGCAAGGCAAGGCAAGTTTATTTGTATAGCACATTTCACCAACAAGGCAATTCAAAGTGCTTCACACAGTTCATTAAAATACATTGACAAAGGGAAAAAGAAACACAGTGAAAACATTTTAAACGAAGCATGTAAAAGGTGATTAAAAACAAATAAGACCCACACAAGATAGACACATCCCTAGTGCCATTTGTCTGAACTTTATTTGTAAAACAGCAGATAAAATCCAAAAAAGATAAAACACACATAAAAAGTTAAAAAAAAAAAAATATATATATATATATATATAAACAGATTTTAAAGTAAAAGCTACAGTGCAGAGTTCGAGCAAAAATGGAAAATTTGAAAAGTAAAACTTTTTTTTTTTGTCAAAGGCAGCAGTGAACAGGTGAGTCTTCAACCTTGATTTAAAAGAATTCAAACTCTCAGCAGACCTGATGTTTTCTGGAGTTTGTTCCAGATATAAGGAGCATAGTAACTGAACGCTGATTCTCCATGTTTGGTTCTGACTTTAGGGACACAGAGCAGACCTGCACCAGACGACCTGAGCAGTCTGGATGGTTCACACTGGACTAGAAGGTCTCTGATGTATTTTGGGCCTAAGCCATTCAGTGCTTTATAAGCTAACAGGAGGATCTTAAAGTCTATTCTCTGAGAGACAGGGAGCCAGTGAAGAGACATCAGAACAGGAGTGATATGGTCCACCGTCTTGGTCTTAGTGAGGACTTGAGCAGCAGCGTTCTGGATCAGCTGCAGCTGTCTGATGGACTTTTTAGGCAGACCAGTAAAGACACTGTTACAGTGGTCAACTCGACTGAAGATAAATGCATGGACCAGTTTTTCAAGGTCCTGCTGTGACATTAGTCCTTTAATCCTAGAAATATTCTTGAGGTGATAATAAGCTGACTTTGTAATTGTTTTTATGTGGTTTTTGAAATTTAGGTCTGAATCCATGACAACACCCAGATTTCTGGCCTGGTCTGAGGTTTTTAACTGAAGTGACTGGAGCTGAATGCTGATTTTTAGAGATTCCTCCTTGGGTCCAAAAACCACTACCTCAGTTTTTTTTCTCTGTTTAACTGGAGAAGATTATGGCACATCCACTCAGTAATTTGTTCCATGCATTTACCCAGTGCTTGTATCGGGCCATGGTCACCTGGGGACATTGAAATGTAGAGCTGTGTGTCATCTGCATAGTTATGGTAGTTTATTTTGTTGTTTTCTATGATCTGAGCAAGTGGAAGCATGTAGATGTTAAACAGAAGAGGCCCCAGGATGGAGCCTTGAGGGACTCCGCATGTAATTTTGGTCTGCTCAGATTTAAAGTTACCTAATGACACAAAATAATCCCTGTCCTTTAAGTAGGATGCAAACCAATAAAGAACTGTGCCAGACAGTCCCACCCAATTTTCCAGTCGGTCAAGTAATATATTGTGGTCGACTGTGTCGAATGCAGCACTGAGATCCAATAACACTAAGACTGAAGTTCTGCCATAAGATGTTCTTGTGTTTGTGTAGAGCGCAAAAGATTTACACGCATGAAGATTCAGAAAAGGCCACACATCTCGAGCATCAGAGCATTTGAAGGCGTTGTGCAGAAACACATAAGTGTTTGTTTGTGATGTGAGCCAAACAAACTAGTGAAATATTATTGCTTTGTCCTCCATAACTTGGATTTTGAGATGTGTTGCCTATTTTTAAACTTTCTGAATGACTTTTGAGCTTAGGCTTGGCACTTCACTGATGGTTTACATTGATGAGAAGTGCAACTTTCCCCTCCAACTAAGTCTTTATATGCATGCTTCATTATCTTCTTCTCTCGTTTATTGTGCATTTCTGTGGCAACATTACAGCGCAACTTACAGGCTTGGTATAAATCTTAGAGCGTTTTCAGTCGTTTTCCATGTTTCCTGGACATGTCCTGAAACAATCCTGTGTTTACGTAAAACGTTTTTAAAACAAAACTGAAATCATTTTCATCTGTCTGTGGATAAGGCCTAAGGAACCTGCTTATTCTTACAGTGAGTGAACCGCTTAGAACGAGCAAGTTTGGTCTCCATCCCATGTTCATCTCCACTCACTGTTAGGAAAGCAGCCAGGTGCATATACTCACCAACAACTGTTTTTGTTTTGAGTCCAGAAAAGGCAGGAGGCCATGTTTTTACTCACTCACCTCTTCAATGACACATGAAAAACACATCCTTTAGAAGATGCCCCTTTTTCACCCCTGAAATGATCAGTGCATGCTTATAAATTCACACACACACCCTCTACACACACACATCTCAGCATGCACGCACCCACACACACACACACACACACACACACACACACACATACTCACACACATAAAAACTCTCCATAATATAACTGGCAAAAATACAAGAATGTTGTGCATGGGCCTAAAATGGGTAAATGGTTGAATCTGGTGGAATATGGTAAAAATGTACAATTTCAATAGATTTCTTCACGTTGAAATGCTGACATTATAGAATGCATGATTTTATACTGCAATGACAGTGAGATTAAAAAATGTGGTATTAATGGAAGTCAATGGGGGCATTTTTGCCTCGAAGATGTCAAGAGCGTATATCTGGCACTACATACAAAATACTAATGCGATCAAATCAAGTTTGTTGCTAATCTTTGACCCATCCAAGACTCTTATCATCCCCAAAGTTCCATCTTTCTACTTTTTATTATATGGAAAATAATTCACTTTTTTTTTTTTTTTTTTTTCAGTAAAAGATGAAACATTTCAAATAATCAAACTGGAATTAAAAGGTCTAAATTCTGAGAATTATTGAACATTTGGTAGTTTTGAGTAGTTCTGAAGCTTTTAAAGAGATTTATGAAAAAAAAGTAGAAAAAATATTGATGTATGGTGATTTAATGGCAGTTTTTCTGTACGTGTACGTTTTTGCCTCGAAGGTGTCCAGAGGGTAGTAAATTTGAGGAAGGCACAAGGGTTAAGAAACTTCTGTCATTATTGATGGTGTAAATTTCTTTATATGAGTAAAATCAAGCTAAATTTTTCTTTATTTACTTTACTTAGTTTCTCATTTATCTGTTACAGCCTCTTATCCATCTGTCTCTGTTTCTCACTGCCTCCATGAACCATATTAAAGTTTTAATGTTCCTGTCGTCTTTTATGTCCGTTCATTATCAATAAGCGGCAATGCAGAGATTCTAACATTAATTTGTTCTCCATAAACATATGATATCAAGGGATTATTAACCAACTAATATTTTAACATTGCGCACACCCATGGCTCACGCAGGTGACACAGAGACACACACAGCTGGGAGCGCACAATCAAACAACGCTGACGCTGATCCTCCATGGTCAGAGAGGAGCTTTAATGCAGGAGAGAAAAGTTTAGGTATTCTGAAACTTTTGCCCCAACAAACTGAAGCCTGAAGTCTACACTACCAACATGTTAGCGTGTTCAGAGTAGGTGTGTGCGTGAGCGTTGCGTTTGTGTGTCATTGTTATGCAGCATGAAAGAAGATGAGGAAGAGAGGAGAGCAACCACTGATACTGCGTAAAAGACGCATGAACCGTCAAACGGAAGGGGAGGAAAGGGGAAAAGAGTGACAGGGGGACAAGAGATCATGATGGAAAAATTAAAAACCAAAGATTGTGCACGAGTCCCAAATCACGAGTCCGAGTCGAGCCACTGATGTGTGCGACTTAAGTGTGACTCCAAGTCGCGGACTTGAGTCCACATCTCTGACACACGGAGACAAAATGGTTGGTGTATCAAGATTTGTTCTCTCTGGGACCCAGTTTCAAAAAGTGGTGGTCTTGGGCTCCCCAAAATGCCAGTTCCATGTGGATGAAACACTGATACAATAAAACACTCCAAAAGTCATCTCCATGTGGACACTTAAACACTGGGTTGACAGCAACCCTTCATGCCCATTGTGCTCAGGAACAGCAGCTCTGAAGCATATTTTGACAGTTTATAAGATCAGTTTGTCACATCAGGATCAGGATTTTTCCTGGTTCAAATGGAAGCAGTGGTACCATTCTGATCAGCTTACTCTGACCTTTCTTGGGAGAGAGATATGTACATCAGTGATCACCAACTGGTGGCCCAGGGTCCATATCAGTTTAATCACAAATGACTTTATGTTTTGTTTCACTAATCCATCTGCCAGCAGAGTCCTGCTTGAGTTTTTTTTCTAATCACTACTAGCATTAAACCCAGAGATAGACTACATGACAACCCCAGAAATGTTTGGCTAAAATATCTCAATCGCCCCTTGTGGCTGGCTGTGGTACAGGGACTGTTATAGGCTAAAACAATGTGAATAAAAATAATGTCTGAATTGAGCTGCTCAAATCATCCAGTGTAGTTGCCTGTGATTCAGCTTGTCAAGCCACAGACAGCTGGATTAAGAACTTTGCAAACAGTTAAATGTGAAAAGGGGAAATATCCTCATTTTGAGGGCTATTAAGGCCAGTTTCGTTAGATGAAGTCATGCTTTTAATTTTGGAGAGGATTACATCTATCTTTTTTCATCAATCATGATAACTACTGTCAGAGAAATTTCACAGTTTATATAAACACAAAAAATCTTTGCAAGATCAGTCTTGTTACAGCGTAGATATCCACTCAGAATAATTAATTTTTTCACAGACAAATTCAGCTCCTACTGCCTTTAAGTTCCCATGGATTTTCTCATAAAGAAAACTTAGACTACATAAATGTAAATGCCTTTTGGAAACAATGTAGCCATTATCTTTATTCTTAAAGTTTTAACATGGAAACTTCAGCCCATAGACTCTCCTGTCTCCTCCATCAGCTGCACATCTGCACAGCTGATGAAAGAGACAGGATTGAAGCTTCCATGTTAAGACTGAAAAAAAAAGTTGAAATCATTTCATGGTGATGCTACTGCCTCAACACACACAAAAACAACATCAACATCAAATTGTGGTTGATATGGTTTAAGTTAAGTTTTCCTAAATCATCAAACTTTTTCTGTCTTTACAGAGAGTTGATTGTTGGCTTTTCAAACCCTGCTGATCTTTTCCAGTTGAATAAAGCTCTGATGTTTCCAGGAGAGTAACAACATGGCGACTGCAGCAGAGGGTGAGTCCAGTCAGACTCTATTAGTCTGGGTAAAGTCCTTGTGTGATGATGTGAAGACATGTGTACAGGTGCATCTCAAAAAATGTAAAATCATTTAAAAGTTTATTTTTTCCTGTGATTTTTTTTTTTTTTTTTTAAGATTTATTTTTGGGCTTTTTCGTACCTTTATTAGAGAGAGGACAGTGGATGGAGCCGGAAACAGGGAAGAGAGAGGGAAGAGACATGCAGGAAATAGCGCCACGGGCCGGACCCAAACCCGGGCCACCTGCGCACACGGCGCGCGCCCCAACCACTCAACCACCGGCGCACCCCTTTTTCCTGTGATTTACTTAAAAAAGATAAACTTGTATAAATTCTAGATTCAAATACAAAGTGAAATATTCCTAGATTGTTTTTTTCATTATGATAATTACAGTTTACAGCTCACAAAAATCTCAAATCCACTATCTCTAAATGTAAGATTATTGTGAAAAAGTCCTATTTGCAAAGATTTCCTTAGCATGTGTTTTCTCACTGATTCAGTACACACAGCCACAATCATGGGACAGAATGCTGACCTGACTGTTGTTCAGAAGTCAGTTATTTGCACCCTCAACAAGGAGGGTAAGCCACAGAAGGTCACTGCTGGAAGGCCAGGCTGGTCTCAGAGGCTGTATCAGAGCAGATTCATGGAGAGTTGACTGAAGTGAGAAGTGTGGGATTAGCTCAGCCTTTAGAAGATTTTCAAACAAAGCAGATTCAAGAACTTAGGGGAGCTTCACAAGGAGTGGACTGAGACCGGAGTCAGAGGATCAAGAGCCACCAAGTGTCGTGTTTCTAATGTCCAGCCACTACTGAACGACAGACAGGGTTGTGTTCTACCTGGGCTAAGGAGAAAAAGAACTCCTGTTTCCCAGTGGTGCAAAGTTCTGTTTTCAGATGAAACTCTAATTTAAATTTCATTTAGAAATCCAGATCCCAGAGTCTGGGAAGGATCAGAGAGACACAGAATCCAAGGGGCTTGAAGTCTAGTGTTTCCAGTCTCCACAGTCAGTGATGGTTTGGAGTTTACTGGTCTTCATCAAGTCCAGAGTTAACTCTGTCAGCTGTCTACTAGAAGATTTTAAAGACCTTCATGCTTCTATCTGTTGAGAAGCTTTATGGAGATACTGATTTCCTTTTCACCTGCCCACAGTGAAGCCAGAGCTACTAGAAATTGGTTTACTGACCATGGTATCACTGTGTTTGATTGGCCAGCCAACTGGTCTGACCTGAACCCCACAGAGAATCTTTGGGGTGCAGTAAAGAGAAATATGAGAGACACCAGACTCAACAATCCAGACGAGCTGAAGGCTACCAGAGCAGCCTGGGCTTCATAACACCCCAGCAGTGCCACAGACTGATGGCCTCCAAGATATATATAGATATATATACAAGAGCAGAGATGCAGTAATTTGTGCAAAAGAAGCTCCAACCAAATACTGAATGCATCAATGAACAGAATTTTCCAGAAGGTCAACATTTCTGTATATTAAAACCTTTTGGACTGATGTGTAGTGATATTCTAAAATTTTGAGATGGTGGATTTTTTTGTGAGTTGTAATCATCAAGATCAACACAAAAAGTCTTGAAATATTTCTCTTTGTATGAGATGAATCTAGAATATGTGAAAGTTTCACTTCTTGAATTAAATCACAGCAAAAAAAGTAAACTTTTTCATGATATTCTATTTTTTGATGCATCTTTCTATGTACAGATACATATATTATCTTTTTCAAATAAAAATATGTAACATTTATAATCATAAGTTTGATTTCATTGGCATTAAAGACCACAATCACTCATGATTACATTAATCTGTTTTCCAATCATAGATGGCAGTTTTCCTATAAGGCGCACTAAGAGTCTTAACTGGCTGCCACCATCCAGTGAGTGAATCTTTTTTCTGTGATATGACAATCTGTTTTAACAGTATTTTGTCATTAATATCTGTAAGTAGAGGAGATAATAATAATAATAATAATAATAATGAATGAATGATGAAATGTTAACCAGTTTTAAGGATAACTACATTAAAATGCCTCCATGGTTATTTATACATTTTAAATTGTGATTATCATTTCACTGTTTATAATGACAGAACATATTTTACTGTTTATATAAACAAAACATGCACATCACTCTGTGCTGCTAATTTTGTGGTGTTTTTACATAAAACTTGCTCCATTGATTCAAGTGTGCCTTAACAAAAGTGATTTAATACTGATAACTGTGGTGACTTTGGTCACAAAAATCCTGATATGAAATTTTTATATTGCTACATCTATAGCATGAAGGTAACCAGACACTATTCATTTTAATGCAAGTTTTAATAATTTCAAATGTAAGTAAATCTTTGGCGTCTTTGTTTTTTCAACAGTGTCAGAGCTGAGGGTTGTTCTACTGGGGAACAGCTGGTCTGAGAGGAGTTCAGTGGGGAATTTCATCCTGGGAGAGAATGTGTTCAACACTCAGGAAGAACCAGATAGCTGTCTCAGAATCAGCAGGACAGTGAAGGGAAATGACGTAGTTCTTATCAACACCCCGGATCTGATGAAATGCAACAAATCTCAAACATGGGTGACAAGTTATGTAAAAAACTGTGTGAGACTCTGTGATCCTGGACCTCATGTGTTCCTGCTGGTTATACAATCTGAAGACTTCACTGAGGAACACAAAGACCGTCTCTGCAGAGTCCTTGACACTTTCAATGATCGATCATTTGATCATTCATTCTTATTAATATCAACACCAGGAGATGAGAGTTCAGGTTTAAAGAAAACATACAAGTCACTCCCTCCATTGGTAGACATAATCAAAAAGTGTAAAAACAGATACTTGGAGAGGGAAAACCTTGAACTTCCAGAGCTGTTGACACGTTTGGGTCAAATAGTAAAGGAGAACAATGGAGATCATGTCAGCTATGAAGCATTTGAGGAAACAACAGATACATTACCAAGACGTGTTCAGAGCTCCAACCAAAAGGAAACTCAGATTTCTCTCAAAGATAAAATTGAGGCTGCTGGTAAGTGCAGAAACAATCATGATAACAGTGAAACCTTGAGCAGACAAATCTTTCTTGACTTATAGAGTAAAGCTGAAAACTATTGTGGTCTTCTTTTCACAGGAATAATTAATCCACAAAATGTGGTCCTACGAGGAAAACCCCAGGGTCAGGGTGAGTAAAATTATCACAGTCTAAGTCATGTGCTGGTGAACCCAAAGACTTAGGCAGGGTGAAGGATGACCCTACTAGGAGTACAAACAGCAGGAATGGATGATGTTAAAATCCTCCAGAAGAGAACATTTGTGGATGAGAGAAGGTGACCTCCTGTAGGGGACTGCATACAGGTCAGATGGTAGGGATCAAAGCATTGTGATTATAGTAAAGAGTTCCAAATTGTGCTGGAATATTAGAAGTAGCAGAAGGAAGCCCTTTGATGGAGATGGTACCCAGCATAGGTAAGGACACTGGTTTACCAAAGGGCCTGCCCTTCAGATACCTTCAGAGATACTAAGAGCATCTCTCTGGGTTTTCTTTTGTATGTTTGAGTGAAAGAGTTTGCAAAATAATTTGAAACTTTCTAAGAGAATTATTACTTTTACCTGTGACTTGAAGATTGTTGAGTGTCGGTGTTAAGTGATTTAATTCAGTCATTTTTGGTTTCCTTTGCCACACAAGCCTGGTGACCTTTGCATTTAATTTCTGCATTTTCTCTGTCTCCCAAGTTGTTTTAGTTTGTTTTCAGCTGCTTGGAACCAATGGTGTAGTTTCTCCATTATATTAAAAACTTTTAGAACTTTTGGTTTATCACTTACAAACATAGTCCCCCAAACTCCCCCCATCCTGACAAAAGCAGCCAGGAAGGTACAATAACGATCAAATAGCCAAAAGTGAATGATTGAGTAGATTGGGTAGGTAATAGCAGAAGTTTGACTCAGACTTGAGTCTGAGGAGGAAGGGGGAGGAGCATCGTACAGCCAGACAGAGCCAGGCCTCAGCTACACCAGAACTGAACATGAACAATCTAACCCAAACAGACCATTGGCCATTAGAGAAGATGTGGGATGAGCTCCAGGAAAATCAGAGGGGTGGTAAACTAGATGTCCCCAAGGTAGAGTTGGGAAAGAACATCAAGATCCAGTAGAATATTGTAATTTTTGGTTGTGTGTGTAATCTTACCTTACCTTTTTTTTTTTTTTTTTTTTTTTAAATCATCATAGTTTCACTGTGTTCTGTGGTATCCCATGACACGTTCTTATGTTTTGGGCCAATTGTCTTTCTTTGAGAATCCATTCCAGTAATATTGTATTCCTTGAAATACCTTTGTTGGACTTAACTTGTTAAGTTGTTTAATGCAAACGAAAATGAAAATAAAAAATTTGATTGCAAAAAAAAAAAAAAAAAGATCCAGCAGAATAACAGAAGAGCACACCACTCAGCTCCTCAAAACATGATGCAGCCAACTCCACCATCCTTGGCAATTAATACCTCTATCTAGGCTGTAAGAGCTGGTGGAGGTCATCAAATGGTCAGTCAGCCCCTGGGCCTGATGGCAATGTCTATAAGCTGTGTAAGCAGGTACAAAAAGTTCTGTAGAAGCTCATGAAAACAGATTAAAGAGAACAACAAACCCCATCAGAGTGTCTGCAACCAATTGGTGTTTTCATCGCCAAAAACTGCAATACCATCAGCCTGCCCAGAAGTGATGCCTTGCTGAATGTTGACCAAATCCAGCATGCAAAGGGAGAGAATAGCCAGCATGTGATGTAGACCTTACAAGTGTGTATGGCTTAGTTCTACATATGCTGAAAGACTTCAAATTTTTCTGCCTTCCAGATTGTGTCAAAAGCATCAACTTCAGGAACTTTATTTAATAACTTTATTTCACCAGATGCATTTATATCACCATACATTAAGTAATCTGTTAATTGGCACTGTGGTAGGAAACAAGACAAGCCTGCAACAAATGGAACACAGAATGGGATGAGATGAGTCATGTCTCCTCATTTGCATCAGCCTTCAAAATATCAATCATTTCTCATGATGTGAAAAATGTTCGTTTATGCTCCTCTGCCAACCTGCTTCAGCATGTACATGTGATAGTAACAGGGAACTTCTACTTGTTATGCAAGTGGTTGTATACAGTGGCTGCTGGTTACAATGTCATTTGGCAGACACTTTTGTCCAAAGCAACTTATATCTGGGACCTGTCTTCCTGGCATTAAGGACCTTGCCTGAGGGCTCACACTGGACACTCATGCTCTGATTAACGTTTGAACCCCCAATATCCCATACCATAGTCAACAATGTAAACCACTGAGCTATCTAGCTGCCCTAGTGGACCAATTAGCATAAACTTGCCACATCAGCAGTTTTGTTAGAACTCAACAACATTTCTTTATTAAAAAGAAGCACAGATAGCAACACTGAAAGCTTGTCTTGACAGAAAAGGTGTTTTCCCTCCTCTGTTGACCTTCTTCGGCATAAGTATGTGATAGTTATGGGGAAAAGGGTTAGTTGTTGTGAGTGAGTATATAAAATGGTTGCTAGTGGAGTGATTAGCTCAGATTTAGCCACAGTGGCAGTTTTGTCAGAATTGGACTACGTGTGTTTTATGAAAACAAGGGCAGAGAGCAACACTGAAAGCTTTTTGTAGTGTCCCCCGACCGGCCTTGGGATCAATTTTATTCACAGAGAAGCTCCGATATTCACAATCTACGGCAGGGGTAGCCTGTCAGCTCAAGAGTTTTGCACGTGCACAGCGTCATTTGTTACTCTGGTTGGCCCGTCATGAATATGACAGACAGAATGTTCCTCCAATCACCTTTCGAGAATTTTCTGAAAAGTTCTGCCCTTCCAAAATGCAATCTATGGGAGCTGTCCCATATGATTGTGAAATATATTCAGTTGATCAAGGTAGCGTTTTCCTGCCGACAGGGCTTTATGTATTAAACTTTTGGGATCCTTCAATTGTCAACCCACAGCCAATAGGGACAGCACAATTACACCCCAAAAACCAATCACTGCCAGAACACACAATTTCTTAAGGCATTTCAACAGGCATCCCAAATAGTTGCAGTCAGCCATAGACTAGGTTTTAACCTAGTAGGCTTCGCAATAGTCACATAGGCAAAATGCCTTGTCATATTTTTTATCCACACTGGATGCTGTTTGATAATTAAAGGCAGTTAGCAAACGTTATTTTTAGCTGTTAGCATCTGTAGCAAACACAGGGTTAAAAAATGCTTTTCAGTGATGGGTTAAAGTAAGAGAATACATCATATCTGCGACAATATTTTGGTTTGTTTGGATGTAAAGCTCTATTAGTTAAGATCAACCTTACATCTCTTTGGTGCAACTGAACAATGACACAACTTAAGTTAGAACTTACCTAGTTTCAGCTTTACACCATAACTTAAGGCAGAACTTACACATAGCTGGTGCAACAGGCAGCAGGACTCTGTGCAGGCCAGTCAAGTTCATCCACACCAAACTCTCTCATCCATGTCTTTATGGACCTTGCTTTGTGCACTGGTGCACAGTCATGTTGGAACAGGAAGGGGCCATCCCCAAACTGTTCCCACAAAGTTGGGAGCATGGAATTGTCCAAAATCTCTTGGTATGCTGAAGCATTCAGAGTTCCTTTCACTAGAACTAAGGGGCCAAGCCCAGCTCCTGAAAAACAACCCATAATCCCCCCTCCACCAAACTTTACACTTGGCACAATGCAGCCAGACAAGTACTGTTCTCCTGGCAACCGCCAAACCCAGATTCTTCCATCAGATTGCCAGATGGAGAAGCGCGATTCGTCACTCCAGAGAATGCGTCTCCACTGCTCAAGAGTCCAGTGGTAGCGTGCTTTACACCACTGCAGCTGGCGCTTTGCATTGCACTGGGTGATGTATGGCTTGGATGCAGCTGCTTGGCCATGGAAACCCATTCCATGAAGCTCTCTACCACTGTTCTTGAGCTAATCTGAAGGCCACATGAAGTTTGGAGGTCTGTAGCCATTGACTCTGCAGAAAGTTGGCCACCTCTGCGCACTATGCGCCTCCATCATTTTATGTGGCCTTCCACTTCATTGCAGAGTTGCTGTTGTTCGCAGTCACTTCCACTTTGTTATAATACCACTGACAGTTGACTGTGGAATATTTAGGAGCCAGGAAATTTCACCACTGGACTTGTTGCACAGGTGGTATCCTATCACAGTACCACGCTGGAATTCACTGAGCTCCTGAGAGCGATGAAACCTTGCAAAGCAGATGGATTCGCCCGTTTCTGTGTTTCTCACTGACAAATCCATCTTGCAATGCTCCCATCTGAACTATTTGGACCCGGTTAGAAAGTGACAGAACCAATCAGGGACAAGGGGCAGCACTTTCGAGCGCGGCAGAGTCAGGATGTAAGCAAGCAGCGAGAAGAGAAGAGGCAGTTGTAGATATGGCAGAAGACTATTGCTTGGCCGTTAATGGCGTTAATCTGCTACGTTAACGTGAGACTCTTATCGCAGGATAAGAAAATTATCGCATGTTAATTTATTCACTAAAGGGGCTTACAGACACACCGCCGAGCACATGTAGTGGGCTACCAACATGCCTCCGGTCATTTCCAGTGGGAGGAGGGCAGAGGTTTGGGTCTGCTGTGAGCAGGCTTACGCTCCGCTGAACTGGACAACATCTGTTTTTAATGAAAGAGGGAATGCTTGGGTGTGTGATTACAACCAGTAGTCAATATTACATGTTGTTTGCACATAAGCACAAACCAGAGGTTGCGCTGTGACAGAGCACCACATCAGCTTTATGACATCATCGTAAAAGCTAAACTTCTTTAAACAGCGTGGCAGTTTGTTCACATTTTTCCTCAATAAAAGGCAGAAATCATCAGAATCCAGTCAATAAATGTTGTGCTGTGACTCACCTTACAGATGAACACAGGCTGGAGTCAGTGAGAGGAGGTGAAAAGCAAAAGAAGTCTCCTGTCACCTCAAAAACTGCTGTGTCTTTGCAGTGTGAGCCCATTTAATCCTCTGAGCTACACGTAGATGTGCAGATATGAAGAGCGAAATTGCTGGCATCTTAAAAGTGATTTTAATCATCCATGGATGCATGATGAACTTTTTGCCGGGTCAAAACAAAAAACAATCTTCCTCTTCTTTCGCCTCCTTTGCGGGGTTGTAAACTAGCTACATGCATACCGCCACCTGCTGTTTCAGACCGAGTAAATACGCAAGTGCATCAGGACACAGTTCAATATTGCTAGTGTGAAAGCAAGCCTGCGGGGGAAGGGGGAGGGTGAGGAATTGCGGCGCGGTGCGGTTCGAATCAACTGGGCCTAATGTGAAAGCACCCTAAAATCTCGCTGATCCATCCTGACGGAGAGCTTCATACAGCACACACTCATGCATCACAGCACTGAGACAAATTGGAGAGATGGAGAACAACTTTTTAATTCTGTCTCTGTTATGATCTGTGAGTAGGTTACAAACATATGCCTTTATCTGTTAGATTTTCATGACTGATATCATGGAAACTAGGGTGTTAAAATGAGGTTCAGAGAGGGAGAGAGAGGAGAGTTGGGTGGTGGTGAGCGAGCAAGAGAGAACAGGCGCGGATCTGAATCATCCTTCACCCATCTCTTTATTATATTTCCATGGTTGAAATCCACATGAAAAATTAGCAAACTTTGGTGTTTAAAGTGAGGGTTCAGTGGTGAGCAAGCGAGGTGTTCTCGAGCAGTCTGTGATGCATTTTCCTTAATATTTAGATAGGTCAAGCATTTTTTTAATGTCTTTGGCAAAATTCAAATTAGCATTTTAATCTAGATTAATCTAGAGTAACTACAGGATTGCAGTGAGATTAATCTAGATTTAAAAAATTAATCTATGCCCAGCATTACAGAAGAAATTAGAGTGGATGTTGCCAAAGCGCCAGTTTTATCAGAACATGATGACAATTCTTCATTAAAAGAAGAACAAAGAACAGAACTGAGTTGTTTTGTTTTCAAAAACGGCAAAAGTCGTGTACTGACATGTCTACAGTTGCCATAATTCATGTTATGCAGTTCTCTGTGGATTTTACTCCTTGGTATGGGCTACGTCACGTGTTTTGTTGCTCTGATTGGCCCATAAAGTTGTGACAGACAGAAAGTTCATCTGATCACCCTTCCAGTGTTTTTTTCAAAGCCTCTGCCCTTTCCCAAACGCTGTGCATGAGATGGCAGGTTAGAGTGACCCATTCTTTCACAAATGTTTGTCGAAACAGTCTGCATGCCTAGGTGCTTGATTTTATACACCTGCGGCCATGGAAGTGATTGGAACACCTGATTTTTATTATTTGGATGGGTGAATGAATACTTTTGGCAATATGGTGTATTTAACCTCCATTATTATTGCTAAAATTATTCAACTATCTTCAAATGCAGCATTAGCAGTTCAGTGCAGGCCTTTCAAAAATAATCAGATTTTTATGGAATATGTTCTTCAACTTTTTCAAAAATGTTCTGCATTATTTATACATACATTTTTTCAGCTTTTTAGAAACAGCATTAGCACTAAAGTGACAACTTATTCATCATGCAGCATTTACAGCTCAGTGTCTTCAAACATTGCATTCTGTAATTCATATTACAGTTTAACATTGTGATATGCAGAACAAGTACTGTGAAACAGCCATATGATAATGAATATTCTAAACACTGATCTATTTTTGTGTTGATTACAGCATCAACAATCAGGATTGTGCTACTGGGAAAAAGCAAGGCCAAACAGACAAAACTTGGTAACATCATCATCAGAGACCAAGTTGTTTATCAACAAAAACGTCAGACCAAACACTCAGAGGCCCACAGTGGGGACTGGAGAGGAAACCCAGTAACAGTCGTGAAAACTTCAGACGTGTTCAGTCTGTCTGTGGAGGCTGTGAGAAGAGAGGTGAAGAGCTGTGTGAGTCTTTGTCCTCCTGGACCAAATGTTCTGCTGCTGTTAGTGAAACCTTCTGATTTCACTGAAGAGAACAGACAAGCACTGAAGTTCATCCTGAGTTTGTTTGGTCAAGATGTTTTTAAACACTCAATGGTCATCATGACACACAGAGAGGATATACAGAGCCCTGTAAAGAAGCTGATTGAAAACTGTGGAGGAAGATGCATCTATATGCTTGAAGATAATCATGATCTTATGAAGAAGATTGAAAACATTGTATGTGAGAAGGAGGGAAACTTCCTCACCTTCACTGAAGAGTCCACAAGACCAAAGTCTGAACTCAACAAACCAGCTTTAAACCTGGTTCTGTGTGGGAGAGAGGGATCCGGAAAGACTTCAGCAGCAAAGGTCATTTTAGGTCAGACAGGTCTTAATCCAGTCTCCAGCTCATCAGAGTGTGTTAAATATCAGGGAGAGGTTTGTGGACGTTGGGTTTCCCTGGTGGAGCTTCCTGCCTTGTATGAAAAACCTCTGGAGGAAGCGATGGAGGAGTCACTCAGATCTGTCTCACTCTGTGATCCTGAAGGTGTCCACGCCTTCATCCTGGTCCTACCTGTGGGTCCACTCACTGATGAGGACAAGGGAGAGTTAGAGGCCATCCAGAACACATTTGGGTCTAAAGTCAATGATTTCACTATGATCCTGTTCATGTCAGAGTCAGATCCCAAAGATCCAGCTGTAGTTAACTTTGTAGAAAAAAGCAAGGAAATCACAGAAATCATTCAGAGCTTTGGAGGGAGATCTTTTGTTCTCAACATCAAGGACAACCAGCAGATCCCAGAGCTGTTGCAGATGCTGGAAAAGATGACGACTGGAGAATCCAGATGCTTCACCAAAGACACATTCACTCAGTCTCAGATGGAGAAAATTGTCCGACTTCAAACTGAGCTGCAGGATGTGAAACAGAGGAGGGTGAGGGAAGCTGATAATGACACCCAGAGCAGAGAATGTCTCAGGATAGTTCTGATTGGAAGGACTGGCAGTGGAAAAAGTGCGACAGGAAACAACATTTTGGGAAAAGATTGTTTTTACTCTGATTCCAGCTCAAAGTCTGTGACCAAGGCTTGTGAAAAAGCAACTGGAGAGATTGATGGTCAGCCTGTGGTTGTGGTTGACACCCCCGATTTGTTTGACACAGCTCTGTCTGATGAGGATGTTCAGCAGGAGCTTGGGAAATGCATCAGCATGCTGGCTCCTGGACCTCATGTGTTCCTGCTAGTGCTGCAGATCGGCCGCTTCACTAAGGAGGAAAAAGACTCAGTGGAACTGATCCAAAAATATTTTGGAAAGCATGCAGCAGATTTCATCCTTGTTGTATTCACCAGAGGTGATGATCTCCGTCAGTCAACTGAGAGTTACTTAGAGGACTCTGATGACGTATTGAAAAAACTGATCCACGACTGTGGAGGAAGATACCAGGTCTTCAATAACAAGAACCAGACAGACCGCACACAAGTCAGAGAGTTACTGACTAAAGCAAACAAAATGCTTGAAGACAATGGCGGCAGCTTCTACACATCTGATATGTTCCAAGAGGCTGAGGCGGCGATAGAGGAAGAAGTGGAGAGGATCCTGGAAGAAAAAGAAGAAGAAATGCAGAGACAGAAAGAGGAGCTTCAGAGAAAACATGAAGAAGAAATGGAAGAAATGAAGAAAAGAATGGAGAAACAGAGGAAAGAAAGTGAACAGCAGAGAGAGAAACAACTCAGAGAAATGGAGGGAAAAATCAACAAGGAGCGAGAAAAGAGGAAGAAAGAGCAGGAAAAGAGAGAAGAGGAGGACAGGAAGAGAAAAAGGCAGGATGAACTTAAACAGAAAGAGTGGGAGGACAAACTTGAAAACCTGGAGAGAAAAATAAAGTTAGAATCAGAGGAAAAAGAAACCATTGATAAAAAGTGGGAACAGAGCAGAAAAGAGCTGAGAAAACAGCAAGAGGACTGGGAGAGGGAAAGAACTGAATGGTGGAGACAGAGAAGGCTTGAAAATGAGAAAATACGACATGAAGAACAGTTAAAAATTAAAAAGCTTCAAGAGGAGTATGATCAGGAAAGAGAAAAAGTTGAGAAAAAGAGAAGAGAGGACGACCAAAGACGAAGAGAACAGGAGGAGAAGGAGAGAAGAGAACTAGAGGAAAACTATAAGAAAAAAATGGAGGACATGAAGAAGAGGAATGAAGAGGAGGCCAGAAAACAAGCTGAAGAATTCAATGAGTTCAGAAAAAATTACGACAAAGACTATAATGAACTAGAAGAGAAACGCATGAAGGAAATGCGTAAATTGAAGAAAAAGCATGAGAGACAACTGTATGAGGAAGAGAGGAGACATAAGAAACAGTACAGGCTGTTACAAGAAGAAAGAGAGGATCTGAGGAAAAAGCATGAGCAAGAAATGAAAGAAAAGGAGGATCTGAAGCAAAAGCATGAGCAAGATATAAAAGAAAAGGAGGACCTGAGGAAAAAGCTGTGGAGGTATCATGTTTTGCATATAAGTATATTACTAATATACTCACTTATTTATATATATACTACTACAGAGCTGTCCTTGGGTAACCTCTGATCAAGTTAGGTTTTGTTAGGTTTTGAGAAAGGATGTTGTGGATGTCCAAAGAGGGCAGTGTTTACTGACCAGTATGAGTGTTTAGTGTGATAAGTGGGGCCAAAACAATATCTGGACTCCTAACTGTTCAGTTTCAGGAGACTACGATGGAATAACAGGAAATGTTTTGTAAGAGACAAGCTGAAGAAAAAGCATGATGAAGGACTTAAAGAAAAAGAGGATCTGAAGAAAAAGCGTGAGCAAGAAATAAATGAACTTAGAAAAAATACCAAAAAATGTATCATCCTCTGATCTCTTCAACTCTTGATCATTTAAAGACAGAAGAAGATGTTTCTTAATGATTTAATGATAATAGTCATATAGGATGTTAAGATGCTTAAAGTGTTGAATGAGGCCACAAAATGACTTTGACATCGATAAAAACAGTGTCTCTGTCCTTGCAAATACATTTTCCTCCAAACATTCATGGGAGACAAAGTTACAACAACTAAGCTAATCTTCAGTTATGTGACTGATGTGGAAGCCTGGAGGGCAAAAAGAGTTGAGGAAAGTGGCAGCTTTCATTGAATTCTCCATGAAGCTGCTGAAGGGCTTTTTAAAAAATTCTATCTCTTCAAAACAACATGTTTACACTTAATGTCAACATTAGAAAAGAAGATATTAAGATAAACTATTTTTGGACACTTGTGACCCTCATACAGCACCCTGGACATTAATGCTATTGCTATAAACAGTAATGCACCCACCAGACCTTCACAACAGTGAAGTTTTTACTAATATTTAGTGGAGAATCCTTTCTCTAACACTGTTAACAGGATGAAAACCTACAAAAGTAAAGACTGCTTTTTGTATTTTCAGTGTTGCTGGGTTGCAATACTGCAGTTTGGGAAGTGAAGAGCAAATAATTCATAATCATTAAAAAAATAATGTTTATTAACTGGCATTGATAGTTATTGTTGGTTGAAAACCATTTTAGGATCTTGTTGGCTATGAGGTTGTCAAACTATTTGAATGTTTTTTTGTTTGTTTGTTTGCAGCAAAGTATTTCTAAACACTTTTAAATCAGTATCATTAGTTTAATATTTTCTGTTTGCATGTTTGAATATTCAGTGATCAAACCAAAACATACTATTGGGCTTGTTGCCACAAGAGGATGCTTTTGTATATGAACTGTCTTGTTCCTGCCCAGAAGTGACCACTCCATCTCAGATCAGTTTGAGTGAACATCATCCACAAGGTTGTCATCCCTGTTATTATTGTATCAGTATGTGATTTTATGTTGATCATTGTTTTAATCTCAATTTGGTATTTTTAATCATTGTTTTTATTTTTCAGTTTTCCTAAATAAATGTTTAGAAAGGACAGCGTTTCTCCTGAGTCCTGACTGACAGCTAACACACTGGCAGTGACACTGGAGTTCAGTGTTCACCAACTCTGATTTGTGGTAACACCACAAGTGTTTACACTGTTCTATAAAGACAAGGGGAGGAAGCATTAAAACTTCCACAATGAGTGTAGCAGGTCGCTAACAGCTAGCCACATTTGGTTTGTTTACTCTGAAGGTGTTTGACTGTTAGATTTGAAGTGTTAAGAGTGGAGACTGGTGGTTGAATGATTCTGTTAGTGCAGTGGTTCCCATACTTTTCTGCTGGGCCCCCCTTTAGCAGATTAACCCCTCACCATACACATCCGCATAAAAACATATGTAAACAAAAAAACAGTCTGTCACGATTTTCTGCTATCAAATTCCTATTATGTTTGAATTTACTGGAGCATAAAACCTAAAAATTTGTAAAATTAACAACCATTGATTTAAAGATTTTTAAATATCTGACTCTAAAGACATTTTTCAAGAGTTCTACTTCCTGTCCTGCTTTTATTTCACTGACATCTGATGGCTTGTTTTGTACTACAGATCTCCTCTGGTCCTGGGTGAAGTAGAGAGAATAGTACTCTGTTTATTTTAAATATGTAGCTTTTCTGTATTTTGTCTTGATTGAGGCAACAGCAGAAAAAACATCTCCCACTGCAGCGGGGACTTCTATTCCACTCCAATCCAAAATGCAGAAAATGTCTTTGACTTGAACTACAACTGAAACGTTAAATCTGAGGTGACATCAATAAACTGCTCTTCTTCTGCAGTGCTGCAGTCACCTGCTGATGTTGTTAGCTGTGCTGTGCCCACAAAAAATATTTAATCTGTCATTATTTCTCATGAGTGGGTGCTTACATTTCCAAAATTGAATAAGATTATAAATATCTTTCTAAGTCTTTTTAATATTGTGCTGTCTTTAAAGTTGAAAGAAAGAGTGAAGGACAGTTCTCTTTATCCATCTGAAAAAATATATTGTTATTTTTTCCAGTGTATGCATCGTACTTCCATGCATTCCATACATTTGCAGATTATAGAGTAGAATGGCTTTTATAATATAGATGATGTCCTATGTTCTATAAAGACAACCTTATATTAGGTAAAGGCTTTGGGTATGAAACCTACATCTGTAGTTAATGTTTTAACTTAAGTTTGGGAGGAGCTCACACCAAAACCACACCTTCAATCACCTGACAAGCCTACTGAAATGCAGCCATCCCACTTCACTCTGTTTGAGATTTTTCAACCCCCCCCCCCCCTTTCTATAACTGATTAACCACATGTTTCGTCTGTGGCCCAACCAATGTCTCATGTAATTCTGGGTACAGTCTGGGTTTAGACTCGCTCAGGCAGAATGACGTCTGAGAATAAACCCCATCCTGAGTCTCCCTCTACCGAGCCTTCATTGCATCTCCCAGACTAGCCAAACTACATATTCACATACCTCATCATTCATAACAACAAACAGTCTAACAGTACATTCTTGTATGCTGGATCAAAAATGCATGGCGGATGTTTGTGACAAAGAAATGTCTTGAAAATCAACATATTTTTCAGCCAAGTCTGCCTCTTGATATGGTGTAGATGTGATGCATCTCAGAAGATCCCCACTGGACAAGTAAGGAGTAACTAAGAACACCTTTACTGGTAAAGCGATCCACTGAAAACTGATTTTTTTCATTTTCAGCATTATTTGCATCAAAATTACAGCGATCTGATACTTTTTAGTTTATGCGTTCAATCATGTGTAGGCATCAAGCTAACAAAGGAACCTATCCCAGGCCATCAGTGAGAAACAGCGCCCTCTCTGGTGAATAATACACCAGCCATCACTGGTTGTAAGATCATACTTGAGGGACAGGATGAGCTAAAAAGAAGGGAAGGGTTAGGAAAGTTAGCAGTTTACATATTTATCATGCTAACTTTGATACTAATTTGGATGCAAAATAGTTTAACTGTTAAGCTTGCCTGTTTGTGGCAGAAAAACACTGAAAAGGTTTTTGCTGTTTGTTAAAAATTCCATGACTTCTTTACTTAAGATGTAAATAAAGCTTTTCTGCATGCTAGTAGTGCTACCAGCTGATCAGTTTGCTGAGTTTGAAATATAACTTTGAGGCTTAAGTTGAAGTCTAAACATATGTCACCTTTAGGCTAAGCTAGGCTAACTAACTAGGTTTACAGCTCCAGATCAGACGGTCTCACAGAATTAGTTTTTAAGTTTCCATCCAAAGCATTCTAAAGTGACATTTCTTATACAGTCAGACATAAATGTTAAGATTTATTGCTTTTTGATTACATTTAAACTCTTCAAACACTCTTGTTGATAAATAAATTATTTCAGAATAAAAGCTTTCATAAAGTATACAGTTATTATCTTCTTTTCACAATAAAAGTCCTCTTTGTGAGGGATGCAGAAACATTATTTGGTCAGTACAGGCTGTGGATGGGTAAGATCGATGTGTTTTTGGTCATTTCCAGCAGTTTCTCTTTCAGTGGTATTTTCCGGACTTCACACCACACGTATCGAGAGTTTTCTACAGGTGGAGGTTTTCCCGTCAGCTTCCACTCTATTTTCTCTCCATCCTCGTCGCGTTGGACGTAGTCGGGCACCAGAGCCACCAGCGTGTTGAAACACACGCCGTCCGTCTTCCCGTGCTGCCGGCCGTTGTGCTGCAGACTGAAGACGCCCAGTGTGTTGACGTCGTGGTCATAGTACGCTTTCGGCATGGCTTCCTGCACCACCATGTTGGCCGCCCAGGTCACTGCGTGGGTTTTTACCGCCGCTGCTGTGGGGAGGTGGGGCGTGGGGGCTACAGAGGAAGGAGGGAGATGGGTGAGTTCATAAATCTTTACGTAACATTAAAACAATAAGACATAAAGCTGACAGCCATGTGAGGATGATAAAACACATCAGAAACATGAAGATATTTTTTTTAATCTGCAGTCAGTTACCTTTGATGACCAGGACCCAGATCTTCGCATCATTATGGGTAAAAACCAGGACGAGTCTCTGCACCACATGGCGGCAGCTCATATCCATAGGTAATGTGACAGGATGCCAGGGTGTCTGATGGTACCTGAAAGCATCACAGCAGCCAGGGTCAGGTTTAGCATTCATCTCCATCAGTGTTGAGTTCATTGACTAAAACTATGAATACAAATGTTAAGCCCAAACACACAATGGACCAGTGTGTTGCATCTTTAGATGCCCCTCAGTTGATGTCCCTAGCAAACACCAACAGCAGCGCATCAACGGTCCAACTCTCCACCAACCACTGCTCGGCCAGGTGTTTGATACTAAAGCTGACAGCTTGTCAGGGGCTCACCTCCCCGCCTTATTGGTTAAGTGAATAGGAGCAGTTGTATTTCACCAGCAGCTGAGACCTCCCATTTACTATACACCTTGGACAAAAGATGGCACTAAATTTATTTTTCTGTGCTCTTAAACAGATCTGCTGCCACAGCAACCGAGATGGAGAGACTCCAGCCTCAGCCGGCCGCACCAAGACTAAAGCAGTGGTGTAAAGCACCACGTCTGGCCACACCAGTGAAGGTTTTTTCATAGAAAATAATGTGAGTGACTGTTTGGACGTACTTCAGACAGCGCTTGTGTGTTTAGGGCTTGATCGCCTTTATTCCATGAGAAAGACTGGACTAAGACTAAGGTTGTATTCACACCTGATAGTCCAGGGACTTGGTCCGTTTTGGAATGGAAATTGCAACACTTTTGCACATTCCTATGGTTTGGTTCACATTTATGTTGCCCTTGGTCAAACAAACCAGACCATACGTTTGTGGCTTGTTCAAGAAAATCTATGCACTCTTAGGGTTTCTGCTTTTGCACTGGGGAATTACAAGCAGCCAGTGAGGCAGTGAGCTAATCAGCATGTCGTTCTTTACATGAGACGAATAAGTAAGCACCAAAGACAAAGGCGAGCCAGTGAGAGACTACGACATGTTGCAGTGGTTACGCAGACACCAAGCGAGGGACCGACTTGTATTGGAGTGTATTAAATTACATACATAAATCCATAATTCCTTACGCTTTATGCTACTTCCTGCCTTTGGCTCACAAGTTGGGCCTCTTTGCTTTCGCAGCTCAAACGAACCGCACCAGGGATTGTTTGGAGGCGAACTGAGGCCCCTGCTTTTAACAGACCAGTGTCCGCTTGTTTGGTCCACACCAGAGTTTGTGTGAGCTTTCACACCACTCCAAACTAACTATCCAGGATAATGGAGCAGAGTTTGACCAAACAGCTCTGGTGTGAATGTGCCCTAACAACACTCTGGCAAAAAGATTTAGTTTCCAACAAGACTATCACTGGACTGTTGGATGTTCAAAATCCATGATATTTCTCCTGTGAGTATAATGTATGGCAGTGTTTTCATCAGTGTATTTTAATAAATGAAAGTAGTTTATAGATAAAGAAAAAATGTCAAGTCCATCAATATTTATCACAGATTAAAAAAAAAAAAAGTATTTATAGATCAGAACCCAAAGGGCAGGGCTCAGAGCGGCAGAGAGAAAATGGCGTAAATCCAAACAAACCACTGACTTGAGTGCTTATCAGCAAAAACTGTCCTGTTTTACCTCTGCTCTAAAATCTGCTAAGAAGGCGTTCTATCAATCAAAGATCTGTGCTGCCACTGATGCACGCAAACTCTTCTCTGCTTTTAACTCGCTCCTCTCTCCTTCAAACCCACAACCCTCCAGTATGTTGACTCCAGACATGTTCGCCTCCTATTTCACTGACAAGGTTTCTGCCATCAGCAACCAATTCTCTGAGCCTGTCCAACTCAGTTTTCTGCCACCAGCTAGTGATGCATCACTTAGCTCATTCTCTCCACTAAGTGAGAGCGAGGTCACCAGGCTTCTGCTTGACTCTAAGCCCACAACCTGTCCCCTCGATCCGATACCATCACATCTCTTGCAGGCGATTGAGCCCACAATCAGCCCTGCTGTGAGTTGTATCATTAACTCCTCTCTGTCCACAGGTGTTTTCCCAGCTGCTTTCAAGCAAGCGTGGGTTACACCACTGCTCAAAAAACCCACTCTCAACCCAGCCCTGGTTGAAAATTACAGGCCGGTCTCACTTCTCCCATTCCTATCAAAAATACTGGAGCGCACAGTCTTCAACCAGCTCTCAGAACACTTGCAGAACAATGATCTACTTGATCAGAATCAGTCTGGCTTTAGGCGGGCCACTCTACTGAAACTGCACTTTGTCAGTAACGGATTCACTTCGCTTGGCCAGAGCAGCTGGTCAGTCCTCAGTTCTCTTACTGCTGGATCTGTCTGCTGCCTTTGACACAGTAAACCACCAAATCCTCCTCTCCACACTCTCTTCACTTGGTATCTCAGGATCTGCCCTACAGTGGTTTAAGTCCTACCTCACAGGGAGATCTTTTAGAGTATCATGGAAGGGAGGAGTGTCTAAACTGCATGGCTTATCAACAGGGGTGCCTCAAGGGTCTGTGCTTGGTCCCCTACTTTTCTCAATATACACCACCTCACTTGGTGCAATCATCCGCTCCCATGGCTTTTCTTATCACTGCTATGCAGACGACACACAGCTATTCCTGTCCTTTCCACCAGATGACACAACTGTCTCAGCTCGGATCTCATCCTGCCTTGCTGATATTTCTAAATGGATGAGGGAACGTCACCTTCAGCTCAACCTGCCCAAAACTGAGCTCATTATCATCCCAGCCAGTCCCACTATGGAACCGCAGATCAGTATCCAGCTTGGATCAAATAATCTCTTGCCCACTAAGTCAGCCCGGAATCTGGGTGTCATGATTGATGACCAGCTAACCTTCAAGCTCCATGTGGCCTTGATTGCTCGGTCCTGCCGTTTCGCCCTCTACAACATCAAGAGGATCAGACCCTACTTGACAGAGCATGCTACACAACTCCTAGTACAGGCTCTTATAATATCACGTATTGACTACTGTAACTCATTACTGGCAGGCCTACCTGCATGCACAGTTATACCTCTGCAGTTGATCCAGAACGCAGCAGCACGTCTGGTCTTCAACCAACCCAAGAGAGCTCATGTCACGCCTCTTTTAATCTCTCTACACTGGCTTCCAGTTGCAGCTCGCATTAAATTCAAAACTCTAATCATTGCTTACAAAGCAGTAACTAAAACTGCTCCTGTTTACCTGGAGTCCCTCATCCAGGTCTACACCCCTTCTCGCCCACTACGCTAAGCCAGCGAAAGGCGCCTGGTACTTCCAGCACATCATGCTCCTAAGTCACTAGCTCGACTCTTCTCCTCTGTTGTCCCTAAATGGTGGAATGAATTACCCAACTCCATTCGATCTACAGACTCCCTCTCTACTTTCAAGAGATGGCTAAAGACCCAGCTCTTCAGAGAACACTTTGCACTTAGCTAGGCAATTCTCTACTGTTGTCCCCAGTAGTAGATTGAGTCTCAGCCAGACTATTCTCCACTGCTGTCCCCAGTGGTTGAATGAGTTTCCCAACTATAGTTAGCTCGCACTGTCCTGCTCTACTTCTGGGATTTCTTTGCCCAGCTCTTTGGGAATGATCCAGCACTTGGTACTTGGTAAATAGTTGTTGTGAAGCCTAATGAATGGCAATTAGTGATCCCACATTTTCCTTGATTCATTGTTGCTGTCTAAAAACAAACAAACAAACAAAAAAAAAAAAAAAAAAACAAAACAAAACAAAAAAAATAAATAAATAAATAAATAAAAAACCTACATAAACAACGTATATTTTAGGTACTCTGCCTTAAACTCTACACGGCAGCACTTGCGTCCAATTGAACCTGAAGCACTTGATGGCACTTACTGATGTTGTTTCTTCTTGTCTAGATCATTGCTTGTGTTGTTCTTGCTCTCAAATGTACGTCGCTTTGGAGAAAAGCGTCTGCTAAATGACATTGTAACATTGTAACATTGTAGATCGATGTGGTTTTGTCAGCTGAAGTTAAAGCAGCTAAAACAGGCCACTGTTCATGTAACCACCTCTAAAACGGGATTATACATAATTTAATCCCAGATTAGACATTCAGCCTTTTAACTGTTTATGTATAAAATGTTGCTGAGTCTGTAATGTTTGTAGTTTCATTATTTCATTAATTTAACTGCCAGACTTTGTTTAAGGATAAAGTTGAAAAAAAAAAAACAGGTGGCATCTGACAGTGTTGTCTGCAGCCAGACCCCTCTCCATTTATGACCAGACATCAGTGTCCACAGCCATCAGTGTCTTGTTCAAACAGTTGGGGGCTCTTTCAAGTCCAAATATTTATATTCTAAGTGGATAATAGTCTTTTTCATCCCAAATGTTTCTCTCCCCTGTTGAATACACAGCATTGTGTCAGAGTGTCTTGACAGCCTTGCGAAGGAGTCGGGTCGTGCTGAAAGTGACGTCAGAGCAAACCATCCATACAATCACCAGGAAAGAAGCTAACTATCGACAGATGTCTGGCTCTGTAACTCTAGGTGGTGACGTGCCCACTTTCAGCTTCTATTGGTCCTTCTCCTTGTTGACATTACCAACAAGTGAAATAAAACATGGACAAACTTTACTTTCTGTACAATTTATACTTACTCTAGGTTTTCCTCCTGGTACAAATACAGGCTATCTCTCCAGCTGACAACAACCTGACATTTGATATGATTAGCATTTGTGCTCTTCAAGTTTGATTGGTAGCGACTGAAAGCTTGAGAAAATCAACCTGTGTTATCCAGGTGTGTTAGTCTGACTGATCTAGTACGAGTTCAGTCTGAAATGTTCACATGCAGTTTTTTAAAGGTCAAGTTTTAGTCTGAACAATAATTCTTTTTTTTTTTCTTTTTTTTTTTTTTGGTCTATTTCTGGGCCTTTTTTAGGTAGAGGAGGACAGTGGATAGACTTAGAAACAGGGATGAGAGAGTTGGGGGAGACATGCAGGCCAGATTCAAACCCAGGCTTCCTGCGTACATGGGGCGCCCTTAAACCACTCGACCATCTGTCTGAACAACAATTCTAACACCAATTTTAATTAATCAAACTTTTTCTAACATGTAAATAAATGTTAAGACTGTCTAAAAAGATTTATTGTAGATGTCGTACTTGAGTCCACATTCAATGAGTCGGAGGATGTCCCGTCCCCTCAGAGTGAGAGCGGACTGTCTGTCCCACCATGAGGCCTGGAGAGACTCCTGATCTGCTGCTGACAGACTCTTCAACGTCCCACCTACCACAAAGACAGAGAAAATTTTTACTTCATTAGTGTCTCTTTACTTCATTAGTGTCTCTTTACTTCATTAGGGCCTGTGTCTATAGCTGCCAGTTTATCTCTAAGGTGCTGGCAGCACTCATTTATAACAAAAAATCATAGTAGTCCAGCATTTCTTGTGTTTGACATCCTCCGTGTTTAGCTGATACTGGTTGCTGTGCTCACAAGCGTTCTCAGATGACAAAGTTTAACTTTCAGAACATTTTATGATATGATTTATGATACTAGCTTTTTTAATAGCAGTTGTGGAGGAGAAACTGATCAAATTCATCTTTTCTAGGGTGAAGTCTCCAGTTCTAAAGCTGCTGCTTTTGTCAGGACAAGATTATTTTACACTGTTGTCATGTTTTTAATGAACACAGTTTTTAGTTTGATTTAACAGGTTGGTTTCAGAGTATGTGTGACCTCTGACCTGTGACTCTGGCTAGGAAGATGAAGCGGATCCACTGTGGTCCCTGCTCTTGGATCAGCAACAAGGTGATTGGCTCACACTCGAGGCCGGCCTCCTCCTTCACCTGGAGATAAACAGAACTGTGAGTCTGGGCAGGAGTGTCTATCTGATCAGTATTTTCACACGTACACAACACTTTTTCAAGGTGAGCCGAATGTAAGCCAAAGAAAGTCCAGATTTTTACTCCACTTTACTCCGGAAAAATGTACAGCAGAGATAAACAAAACTGCTGTTCCCTTAGGAAAACACTTCCAGGAATAGAGCAGTGGCGTTACGTGCCATCAGAGTGGGTTTCAATCCATCAATGTTTGTCTGTATAGCACCAATTCACAACCAAAGTTATTTCAAGACACTTTAGAAAGAAGGCAGGTCTAGACCGTACTCTCTGATGTGGTTTATTATAATAGACCAGCATTAACCATTAATATTATAATAAAGACTGAACACTATTATAATAGAGCAGCATTAATCACCATGAGCACAGCACATAAACCTCTCCTAACTATGGGGTAGGACTGTTGAGCAGACCAGACTTATGTTGAACAGCTCTCTGCCAAAACAGCACTGAGGTTGGAGAGGACTACAGGAAGGGGTAGGGGTTGGGATAAAAGCATGAAGAGGAGAGGGACAAGAGAAACAACAAAACACCAGATAAAAGACAAATTCATGGTTTGTTCATGTAAAATAACGGGGCTGATCATTTAGACGGGCGTTGGACGGCACCTGTGTGTTACAGGCTCCAGAAAAACCACCAAGCCAGTCAGAGAGTTATTTTTAAGGACTAAATGTTCAGTTAAATTTTTATGTCCCAGCCATGAATCTCTGCTCTGTCAGGAAGTAGAAGTGGAGGGGTGAGTGAGCATAGAGGGGATTTCTGTGTTCTGGTAGATCATTGATAAATCCTGTAATCACAGCATCCTGGAACCAGAAAGCAAAATATAAAAATGACAGCAAAAGGGAACACAAAGTGACAGAGTCCAGTGTGCAATGCTACAGTGAGATTATTTGTCATTATACCAGAGCCAATGGAGCCTAACAGACTTTGAACAGATTTTTTTTCATAGAGGACAGAAATCTCCAACACTTGTAGTTTAGAGAACAACTTTATTAGACTGATGCGTTTCGGCATGTAGCCTTCATCAGGGTCATCAAGGGTCAAACTTTTCAGCCTACAACCCCCAAAATAAAGGTGCCAGAGACAGGGGACCCCCACTGTACCTGAAGGTGGTTGAACACAGCCATGCACATTCAAGAATAGTCATGTGCAGACAAGGCCACCCACAAGGGGGGCCAAAGGGGAGAGCTTTCCGGGGCCCAGCCAAACTGGGGGCCAGCAAATTCATGGTCTATTGTAAAGTTAAGCTGTGGTATTTTATATTTTTCTGAATAATAACCACTCTTATCAAAGAAGCAGATTTTAATTCATTTTTGTAGTAAGTAACCCTCTTAAAAATGTAAATCCTTTAGTTAAAATTAAAATATGTTAAAAATAGCTAAAAGGGGTTTATAATGGCAAAAATGGTGGGAAAGGTGGTGAAATTAGATTTTAAAAGTAGCAGAAATGGGTTAGAAGTGCCAAAAATTAGAACTTGCAAAAAAATAACCAAAAATGGCAAAAATGGGCATAATAGGTGGTAAAAAGGGATTGGAAAGTGGCTGAAATGGCGTTAAAGTGGCAAAAATAGGTGGAAATTTGGTGAAATGGGATGAAAAATGATATAAACTGGAAAAAAGGGTTCACCGAGGTAGAAATATTCAGAAACTGGCAAAAATGGGCTTTTCAAATTGTGAAATGTGGCTTAAAGAGTGGTAAAAGGGGTTAATAGTGGCAATAATGTGACAACAGAGCCAACAATAGGCAGAGTTGCATGATTCGGTTTAGAAGTGGCAAAAACAGGCAGAAAAATAGTGGTGGAAAGGGTTTAAAATGGACAAAAACTGGGTTTTAAGTTGCAAAAATTGGCAAAACTGGTGGGAATAAAGTGATGAAAAAGGGTTAACATGTGGCAAAATAAGTGGCAAAAGTGTAATTCAAAAATGTTCTTAAAATTTTTTAAGGCATCTGGAGACCCCCTCTCAGTGTCTCGCGGCCTCCAATAGGGTCCCAACCCCAACATTGAGAACCCCTGCTCTAAAATACAAGTGTTGCTGGAGATTTCTCTTCAAGACTCTCTTCATCCTCCATGCACCTTGGAAGTTGGTGAAGTTGTGCCAGAGTTACCCACTTCAACAGATTTTTTTCACCAGATTTTCAGAAGTGTGTGTGAAAAGAGCTCACCTCTCTCCTCAGCGCCTCCACCAGGCTCTCCCCCACCTCCATCCTCCCTGCAGGAAGGTACCACTGCTTGTAACAGTCCTGTTTGGCCTCCTGCACCATCAGCACCTCCTCCTGGTAAAGAAACAAACATCTTTCACTGTATCTGTACGAGCCTTCATAGACATGAATCACTTTATTTCAATTTTTCTGTGCCCAAACCTTAGCACTTTTCATTGTAGTGCAATCTATCTATGTTTTTTACTTCATCCTCAGTGTTATCATTGCAGATGCATCGATTATGAAATCAAGTTGATACATTTTCTCACTTTTTTTAAAAATAGTGTGTGTCTGTTACTATCCTATTGATTTTGTGTATTTAAGATGTCGTGTGTAGTTCCTTCTCTTAAAATGTCACTAGAACATGTTACAAAATCTCTGCCTACATTTTCTTTTTCATGAGCAAACCTTCTGCCTCATAAAAACCTCTTCCCTATATCAGCAGTTAGATTTATTAGCCCACCGGGGCTAAATAGATGTGACACAACAAGACCCACATGAGCTACAGCCGTCTGTGCATGACACATTATTATTGATGGGCCAATACCAACGTTAATTTGATAGATTCTCTTGTAACTTTAAACTGCACATCTAGTATAGAAGGAGCTTTACAATCATGTTCTAATTATCATCACAGTAATCCAGCCTCTTACCTTTATGCAAAGTCCTTTTTAACCAGTATCTCAACTCTAACCCAGTCCAATCCCTTTATTCAGTCTGCATCACATACTCTTTTTTTGTGGGTATCAGAGAGCTCCCTCTAGAGTTGATAGAGGCTTATTACAACTTCAGGGTTCCTGCTCTCTTTTAGAGATGGATCAATAAAACAATTCAAATAAAGGTGCAGACACACAGGTCTTCATCTATTAGCTGAAAAAAAGTTACAGTGAAGTTTTCTGCATTTACAAACTAATTGTACGTATAATTTTCTCTAAAATCTTACTGTTGTTCTTTTAGGATTTTCCTTGTTTAACACATCCTGCACAGTATTTGTGTTTAGTTTCAGGGCAATTTTGGCCAAATGCTCTATAAAAAAAAATCTATTAAAATAATGATGTGAATTAAAGATGTTTATAGCATGCAGACTAATCTTAAAACTACCATCCATCATTATTTATATGATCCTTCACATAAGGAATCCCTTGGGAACTACCGTCCTCATTCACTAATCCTAAAGAAGAAGTTGATCCTAAACCCTTTAACACACTTTTTAAGAAAATTCTGATATTCACCAGACTTTTCTGATCCGTGATTTTTTTCTTAGCAAAGAATAAAATCTGAGAACACTCCAGAACACTCTTAGGACCATCTGAGTGCTGATATGAGAGTGTAAATGTTTAATTCTGTACTTACCAGCACTGAAATATAATAGATTATGAATTACCCAAACAAGTTAGGTGTGCTTGGGGAACAGTGGGAAATAATTTCAGTATTACAAAAAGAAAGCAGGCACTGCAAACATGACAATATATAAAAATGAAGAAGGCATGATTAGAAAGCCTTTATTATGACCGCTAAATCATTTTAAAAAACGTATGAAAACATACATGGTCAAAACATGTTGGCTTTGATAATGATTTGGCTGTTATAATAAAGGCTTTTAGGTATTTAGCCTACTTCCTCATTTTTATATTATTCATGTTTGAAATGCCTGCTTTTCTATTTAAATATTGTGATTTTTTACTGCATTGTTTTATCAATTTAACATTTTTTATACTATTAACTGACATGCACAAATACATGACTTACATATTGTCAAGTCATAATTTAACTGTGCAGTGTTTGATCTTTACTACAAAATGTTTAATTCTAAATATAAATTAAGCAGGAGAAGTGTTGTTAAACAACAATAACCTCTCTTCACATAGAGGTATCTAAATGTGTTTAAAATGATGTCCGATCATCAGGTTTTAGAATAAATGTACGTTTTATTCAAATTATAACCCTTTTGGGGAAAAAGACCTCCCACCTGGTTGAATGATTTTTTTACACTCATCTAAATTTGTCCTTTTCTTATTACAGCCTCACTTTTTAATGGAAGTCGTCTGAACCAGTGATTTCATCCAATTAATACATTTGTAGCATACTACGACTACTGTTGCTAAAACTATAATTAAATGTTCTTCTTTTGGTGTCATTTGGAGCAGCACTACATCCACTATAGAACTATCAACATATTTCAACATTTTATGATTGTTTTTATAGTAGGGCTGTCAAAGGATTCCAATTTTAAGTCTCAAATAATCTCAGAACTTCTCTGATTAATCGCAATTAATAGCACTCATTTTTTATCACATTTAAAAATGCCACTATTTACAACTGTCTTGTGTCATTTTGGATTTTTCTACCATCTTAAATTAAGAGTAATTGACTTCCTGTATTAGAACCAGACCTGCTTTTATTGATTGATTGAAGATTTTAATATGAACCACAGAAAAGGGAACTTGTTATGGATTGAAAAGGAAATAAATCAACAGTGAAAAGGTAAATGTCTGATAATAAAGGTTCAGATGACTTCTGACTTGTCCACAAAGCTGTGAGGGTTTTTTTTTTAACGTAAAATGGGACATGTCATGGACTTATTTGATATCTCTGTGACTGCAGGGAGATGCTGATGAGGCTGAACCAAAGTGTGCTGAGAGGGGCATTAAAGCATGCAATAAAAAACACAGTGCACTAATTGTGGATTTTAAGTTAATCCAGATTAATGTGATTAATCTTGACAGCCATATTTTATATTATATAATAAATTAGACATTACTAATAGCTTCCTTCTCTCACTCCTGTGTGCCATCTGTGTTTGCACATATAAATGCAGTCTCATGACCTTATAAGGGCATAAAAGGGGCGTTTCTGTATGCTAATGAGGAGAAATGTGCACATGCCTCCAGCTTTTAAGCACCTGGTATTCATCATGAATCCCATGTGGGTTCTCTTTGAAACTTTCTTAAAAACAAATTTAAGAAAAGGACAGGTGACTGAGGCCTGTATTTCCTAAGCTACAATAAACTCTTGATACATTTTGAGAACATGAGCAAAGGACAAGTGAGTGAGGACAGGTGACCTTCTCATTAAAGATGACAGCAGCGACGATGTAGGTGACGTTCTTCCTCAGAGTCGCAGGCTTGCTCTGCTCCAGACCAACGTCACACAGAGTCACATCACAGCCCTGACCGCTCATCATCCACTCCACCTGCTCCTCCACCTGCCTCCGCTCCTCCTCCGTCACCTCCATTTCTGCACAGAAGAAACAAACAGAAATATTCAGTACTGTCTGTTTACTACCACTTCACAGGAAAGAGAGACAGAGACAGAATAAATCATGAACCTTTTCATGATCTCTGCTATCAGGTGAAATGATCAGCATAAATCAATAACAATGCTGTCTGAAAATATGACCTCCAGAAAAAGTACTCCTGTGGCTCAACCTGCCCCAGGTAGCCACCATCACATAATTCAACTTTAATGTTTATTATTTCACCCTGATCATGTCCCCGTGCTTTCTAAAAGCTCATCCCTTCTTTTAGCTGTTATTTGCCACAGTCTTTAATGTAATTTAAATACAAAGTGGGGGAAAATCTTTCTTGTTTTTCATATTGTGTAGCATTAACAGAAGTGTAAGGACAGTTTTATTTTTTAAGGGATGGGATTTATATATATATAATTACAAAGTTAATCTAAATGTGAATGTTAAGACTATCCCGGAGTTAATAATAATACTGGGTATAATAGCATCATGTCATTAGAATCAAAGAGCTTTGACTGATGCTAACGTTAGCTCATGACAATATTTAAAAACGTTTACATTTCTTCGTTTATCTCTTAAACTTCCCACAGGAAATAAAATGACAAATTATAAAATATATGTGTAAATAAAAAACCTCACAAACCACTCTGTGATTAAAAGCCGTGTTAGATTTCCATTCAGAGGCTGTAAGCTCTCCGCTCTGTTTTGACATTTGACACTGACAGCCTGAACCGGAAATCCACCTCCTCTTCCGGTTTGGGATTTTCATAACAAAATGTATTTTATTTTTTTTTTTTCTTACTTTCTTTTTATGCTGGTTTTGAGCTTGACCGCACCGAGGTTATTAGTAACCTAAAATTACAAAAATACTTAAAGCTTGAACGTAGAAATTACTTTACAAACTGAAACTGGGATATAAGCGAGGCTTCTAAAAAAAAAACTGAATAAAACTGAATTCTCTGATCAAAATGACATTAAAATAATAGAATTATAGACAATATATCCTAAGTTTAGTCTTTGACATAAGCAAAATGACCAACACGTCCTTTATATTTGCAGAGGTGAGGTGTCAAAAGTATTCACATTCATTACTCAGGTAGAAGTATAGATACTAGGATTTTTAAAAGACTTTTGTGGAAGTTGAAGTATCAACTCAAGCTTTTTAATAAGTAAAAGCGTAAAAGGACTGGTTTCAAACCTACTTAAAGTATAAAAGTAAAAGTAATGTAAGGGGGGAAAAAATTCCATTAAGGACAAAAGCTTAGGCCGTGCCACAGGGGCCTATAGTGCACTATCACCCCCCCCACACACACACACACACACTCACACAAAAACCATTTTCCTAACTATATTGACTTTCTGACTATAATGTTATATTAAAATGTTAATGTTGAAAAATTTGGGATGCACCTGTTTCAGCCACATTTATGCCCACTGAAAATGAACGCATGTTAGTACAATGCAAATACATTCAAGAACCATATATGTGTACTACTGAGCATTAAGTGTTTCACTGAGCAGAAAACGTGATGACTAGTTACCTATAAGTGTTGATCTTCCTGGCTACCAACCTCCTCGGTGCTTGGTTGGGACACTTCGCTCCAGTTCTCTTGAGTCTCTGCCACGGACATCTTCGTACTAGGCTACATCAGTTTTTTTTTTCTTTTCTGTTTTTTACTAGGCTACATTCGTCTGATATTTCCTTGCTGGAGTGTGACTGATGTGTGTCGTGCGCAGGTGCGATGGATCACGTGCAAACCAACAGGGTGTCGGAATGGTATTAAGTTTATACTTCTCATCCAACCATAATCAAACTCACTCTATCCGGATGGCGCGATTTATCTGGATAGGCGAAATGTAAGGAGTGTAAAAAGTAGGCTGAAAAATAATTACTCCAGTAAAGAATAGATACCCAAAATTTTTACTTAAGTAAGGTAACGAAGTATTTCTAGTTAGTTACTTGACACCTCTGTATGTTTGTCCCAGTCAGTGTGATTTACAATTTTGGGTGAGTTTGCTCTGTCAGAAATGGGTCCCTTTTTTAGATAATGATGTGACATTAAATTTGTGTGCACACTTGAGTGATTTGTATGTATTTACATGTTCAACAACATGTCTCCAGTAACTCTGTCTACTTTAACCTTTAGCAATAAAACAAATATGTTGGCTTACCCAAGCCAAAGGAGTCTTGAAGAGTCTGATTTTACTGTTAAAAGCTTTACACAATAATCATTTTAGGTCTTGTGTTGTATTCAGATTTCAAGTCTGACTAATAATTTGGCAGTTAAGATAAGTCTCTGAATATTTTTTTAATTAGCCTATATGTTTGCTTTTTCTGGTAATTTTGTTTCTTTAGGATGCAAAGAATCAATGAAAGAACTATTACAAATACAATAAAAACTAAAATAAAACAGCATTTTCACAAATCAGAAGCTAAATTCAACAGTAAAATCCAACTAAAATTAAACTGACATTGAAAACGAAATAAAAAATTTAAACTAAATGGGGAAATTACCCTTGTAACTTTGGATCCATATTTTTGATTAACTTTAATGTGTTCTGTGGCTTGTCATTTAAAATTTAAGGCCATAAAAGTCACTTTGACTAACACACATCCTTATCCAATCTGCTTTGTAGTCGACCTTACACCATTTTAATCATCTTGTCCCATAGATTGCTGCATTAGCATTATCTGTAATCAGGGAACTCAGTGTTGGATGTTCTAAATTTCCCAGCAGAGACCCCTGACCCTTTTCTGATTTAATCAGACTCACTGTGATTTAATAAACTCTGTACTATGATGAAACACTAGTCTAGGTCTCTGACATCCAGACCACCAGGTTGCCCACTTAAAAATCAGAGCTGCCCACCCATATTATGACAGGTCTTTTCTGCGAAAGCAAACATTATTCTGCTTTTTTTATAGTTCAACTGTTAATGAGCTCAACACACCTGCAAAAATGTGTTATGATAAGTATCACCATACGACATATTAACAGAAGAGAGGAAACAAAAGCCAAAAAACATGAAATTTGGGCGTTTATAACCCAAGAAATTGTTCTGCCCTCCTAAAACCATTTGGCATGTCACAAACATTACATTCATTCAGAAAATTCACCTCTGGGTTGGCATGAAATCTCATGCCTTTCATTTTTGACTGTTCATGGAGCAAATATGAGTATTAATTTTTCGTAGTTCAGGTCTTATGAAATCTTGAATTTGAGTTTTGTAATTGTGTAGGAAGCTTGCTTTTATTGTGAAATTGTACACCGGAAGTCCATTTTGTAGTCCCTTTTGGTCATTTGTGTTGTAACGTGGGCTAAGGTCAAACACAGGCGGTTTAAATTAGTTAACACAGCTTTTTAGGTAAGACAGCTTGCTGTTTGGTTAAATATCCATAAATACGTTTATTAACTGACGGAAACAAACAGCGGACTGGTTAAAACCAGTTTGTAAACCCAGTGTTCAGAAGGTAAGCTTACTGTGTTATTATGTCAACTCTTTAGCTAACATTACAAAGGTTTTCTGTTGGCTGATATTCTGTGTTTTCCCGTACTCTAGAAATAAGAAAGAAACGATATCGGTATCTGTCAGTATAGTGGTGTTACGGTTTAAAAAGTGACCGTGCTAAGTGCTGACTTTCAGCCGAGTGCATGTGTGGTTTGAGTAGATACAGCAGATGATGAGAAAGAGTCCTGACCAAAGTTTTGCTTCTCATAACATTGCCAAATTTACTGAATTCTCTACAATCCCTTCTCTCGCCCTTGCTTGAAGATCCATTATTTTCAAAGCCTTGGTACCTGTGGGAGAGTTAATTATAGTAGAGTGAGGGTCATGGGAACAGCTTTAAGCATTAAGGTCTGCAGTGTAGAAAAAACAGCCTAAATCTGGTATGAAAATGTCAGATCCAATGTGACTGTTGTGAAGTTCACACTGTTAGAAAAACACCAGATATGAGCCATAGAAGATTAACCTGTTAAGCCCTAGCTTCTTTTATTAGGCTACTGCTCAAAATTTACAGCCCAGGGCATTTGTGAAGTTTGTTCAGAAGTGTAAATATGTGTATATATGTGACTGGATCAGACAGAATCAAGTTGTCAAATGGAAAATGTCATTTTCACCCAATTGTTTTTTTTTTCAATTTTAGCACATTTATCCCAGAGAAATAATGCAGTTGAAGTCCAACAATCTCCAGTGAGCCAAAGCTCCACATTTTCACAACTTTCATGCCACTGAGCAGTGTAACTCAACCCTGCTCAACCAAAGAGCCAAATTACTGAAAAATACTTTTACAAGAGCAACAATGTAAGTGGTGAAAAGTGGAAAATAGAATAAGTTAAAGGTGGCAAAAGTGGTCAAAAAGTGGCAAATACTGGGAGAAAAGTGGCAAAAAAGGGCAGAATGTGTCAAGAAATGGGTCGGAAGTGACCAAAAAGATAAGTTAAAGGTGGCAAAAAAAGGTCAAGAAGTGGCAAAATCAGCAAAAGGTGGGAATATGGGCAAAATCTGGCAAAGTTGGGAATGTGGGCAAGAAGTGGCATTCAATTGCAAAGGCAGCTTAAATGGGCAAAAGGGCAGAAATGGCAAAAATGAGTAAAAATGGCCCAAAAGTGACAAAAATGACAAAAAAAATGAGTGAAAAGTGACTAAAAAAATCAGCAAAAAGGTGGAAGGTAGGGAATTAATTGGAATTTAACTGCAAAAGGTTAAATAGGTGAGAAGTGGCAAAAGGGGGCAAAAAAATTACACAAAGCAGGATAAAAGTGTCAAAAATAGGTTGAAAAGTGACAAAAAGAAATGGCAAAAATGGGCTTAAAGCGGCAAATACCAGGAGAAAAATGGCGGTTAAAAAAAAATGACTTACAGGTGGCAAAATTGGCCCATAAGTGGCAAAACCATGGCAAAAAAATCAGTGAAATGGACCAAAATCAGAAAAAAAAGTTGGAAAATGGGCAAAAAGCATCAAAGAGTGGCAAAATGGGAAATATGTGACATTTAATTGCAAAAGGCAGCTTAAATGGGCAAAAAGTGACAAAAATTCAGACAAAAGAGCCACAAATCATCAGAAAAGAGCCACATGTGGCTCTAGAGCCACACATTGAGTATCACTGCACTAGAGGGTTATCAGAACATAATAAAAGAGATTTTAGGAAAGCAATGTCCAGATGAAATCCCCTCTTGTGCCATTTGGGCCCTATTTGGCCCAATCTCTGCCATTTGAAAATTCTGAGGTATCAAACTTTTTTTACTCATATGCCATTACAGGTGGTCCCTGCATTATGAAATTCTTTTTTTTCTCCCTGAAATCACCCAGAGCTCCATATAGTTCCCTTTCAAAGAAAGTCTTACAGAGGAACTAAAGTTTGACACCAAGAGGAGCAGATTTATTTTCAATGTTACAAAAAACAACACAAAATAAAGTGCAGAAATCTAAAGGAAACTGTTACAACAACTGAAAACTGCACAAACATGACTAGAATTTTCAGTAGAGGCTGGGCTTTCAGATGAGACTATGTTTGTGTCTGTAGTAGCAGGCACCATCCCATAGGGGGCGGAAGTGTCTGTCTACGTAGCACTACGGCCACTGTGATATGTGGTTATTGAGCTGAGTCCTTTTTGAGTTGGATGTGGTGTAGGTAAAAATGGTTTATTTTTGCTTGTAGCTGAGCTTCTTCTGTTTAATTTGATGTGTAACATGATTATTTTTGTGCAAAAATAGAGTGCACAGAGCAAGTTTGTTTGGATCAAGGTGAGCAGGACCAAATTTGGTCCCGCTAGGGCTGAAGAAGTTAAAAAAAAAAAAGATTTGGTAACTTTTAACTGCAAAAACGCAGGAAAAAGAAAATTAGTTGACTTAGATTTTTATTCACAGTTTTAGTTGACAAAATTATATAGTAATAATAAAAAAAATTTATTTGTAAAGCAAACAGAGGAACAAAGCAACAAAACCCAACAAAAAATGAAGACAGCACAAAGACACCAACAACATTAGCAGGACGTACAGCTTCATAAGACTTCATGTTAACTTAGACATCACAGGACACCGTTAGAGCACAGACATTAGTTAATATGCAGCTAAGATTTCACAGTCATTATCAGCAGCAGAAATCCAGTGTAAATTTCCAAAAATGACCAAAAATGTTTGTTGACACTATTTTTGTGTGAGAAAGACTAGTCTGAGTCTAGACTAGTCTGAGTCTAGACTAGTCTGAGTCAAGACTAGTCTGAGTCAAGACTAGTCTGAGTCTAGACTAGTCTGAGTCTAGACTAGTCTGAGTCTAGACTAGTCTGAGTCAAGACTAGTCTGAGTCTAGACTAGTCTGAGTCTAGACTAGTCTGAGTCTAGACTAGTCTGAGTCTAGACTAGTCTGAGTCAAGACTAGTCTGAGTCTAGACTAGTCTGAGTCTAGACTAGTCTGAGTCTAGACTAGTCTGAGTCTAGACTAGTCTGAGTCAAGACTAGTCTGAGTCAAGACTAGTCTGAGTCTAGACTAGTCTGAGTCTAGACTAGTCTGAGTCAAGACTAGTCTGAGTCTAGACTAGTCTGAGTCTAGACTAGTCTGAGTCTAGACTAGTCTGAGTCAAGACTAGTCTGAGTCTAGACTAGTCTGAGTCTAGACTAGTCTGAGTCTAGACTAGTCTGAGTCAAGACTAGTCTGAGTCTAGACTAGTCTGAGTCTAGACTAGTCTGAGTCTAGACTAGTCTGAGTCAAGACTAGTCTGAGTCTAGACTAGTCTGAGTCAAGACTAGTCTGAGTCTAGACTAGTCTGAGTCTAGACTAGTCTGAGGCTAGACTAGTCTGAGTCAAGACTAGTCTGAGGCTAGACTAGTCTGAGTCTAGACTAGTCTGAGTCTAGACTAGTCTGAGGCTAGACTAGTCTGAGGCTAGACTAGTCTGAGGCTAGACTAGTCTGAGGCTAGACTTTTACAGTGAGACTGAAGATGTCTCTGTCTAAACCCAGTGTTTCTTGTTCTCCCACAGTCAAATGTCAGATCCTTCCTCAGTCTACTCTGCATCAGCACAACACCTGGAAACCTCATCAGCCAATCAGAGCTCCTCAACCTGGACAGGCATGAATCTTTTCAGCTGTTTGTAAGAAGAAATCAGAAAGAACAACACAGGAGATAAAGCAGATCTCTGTGCTGCTACAGACACATCATCCCATTGACCTTGTGTCTGGGGTTTTTCTATTTGAGAAGAAGTCTTTTTGGTCTGCTGAGGTTGACTCTGCGATGGTTCGGCACAGTAAACTTCAGAAGCAGGTCCTCGCTCTGTACCGACAGTTCCTGCGTGCCGGTCAGGACAAACCGGGCTTCATCCCTCGAATCCGGGACGAGTTCAGAGAGAACGCTCGCATCAAGAAGACGGACGTGATGCACATCGAGTATCTGTACCGACGAGGACAGAGGCAGCTGGAGCAGCTGAAGGACGTCAACACCAAACAGCTGGGGTCGTTCTCTAAACCCGGGGACAAGAGCTGACCTCTCACATAGATGACGCCATCATGGGACCCTGAACGATGCCAACGAATACCTCTCAAAGACTTGGATACTGTGACTGAGATGCTGCGTTCATGTTCAGAAGAAAATAAACGCTCAATGTGGAGTAACTGAAGTCATTAACATAAAAAAGCATGTTACAACAGCTGTAATACAGCAAGTGAAAACGTTTTCTTTGACTGTTTAGATGTGTAAAATAAATAAACTTCATGTTGACAGAAGACAATAAAATCTGTGATGTAAATAGATGGCAGCTTTGTAAAACACTTTAAAAACAGCGGTTCACTGAGTGATTTGACATTTGAAGAAAACTTCAGAACAGAACATAAAAACCAGAACAAAAGGCCGGCTAACATACATAACCTGAACATTTTAAGGACTAAAGCAACACAGGGACCCAGCCCTGCTAACTGAGACCACAGAGAACCAAAGATGTCAGAGAGTACCATTATTTAATAGAGATGTCAACAATAGGAGATATAACAATGAAAGGGTACTCTAAGCTCTGAAATGAGAGGATTATAATGAAATTGAAGCCATAAAACCAAGGATTAGGTAGAGAAAGGAGCTGTAGAGCATGTGTGTTTCTTCTGCATAATCTGCTCTGTCAACCTTACAAAGTTTTGATGGTCAGAAGTTCCCTAAGACTCTGGTCAGGGACTTCAGACCACAGAGTCTCACCTCAACAGTCAGGTTCACCTGCTCATCTTACCTAAATGAAATTAATTCTGTTTAAAGGAGAAATCATTGTGGGAAATCCACTTTTAATTAGCATGTTAGCATCCACAGTGCATTCAGAAGGTATCAAGACCTCCTTCACTTTTTTCAATTTTATCTTTCAGCCTGTTGGTACAGTAGAAAAAAAAAATTATTCTCATTAATCTACACTCAGTAACCCAAAGAGATGAGAGGAGACCAAGAACCTGATGGTCACTGACTGAGCTCCAGAGATCCTGTGTGGAGATGGGACAGAGTTCTAGTAGGACAACCATCGCTGCAGACCTCCACTGATCTGAGCTTTATGGAGGAGTGGAGACAGAAGACTCTCCTCAGAGTAAAACACATGAAAGTCTGCTTGGCTTCATGGGGAGTATTTTGCAAACTCAAAGTGGGCTTTCATTTCACACGTGTGCATACAAGGACATTACATTTTGGAATCCCTACATCATAGAAATACTTTTTGCTGTTATAGTTTTGAAGTTATTGTCAGGAGAGAAATTTCAGTATTTTTTTGTATTGGGGGATTTGCTTAGACATTTTCAAGCATTTCATTAAAATTTAAGGGTCATTTTTGTATATTTTGGGGGGGATCATTTGAAAATTGGGGATAAATTAATTTTTGGGGAGCATTGTCATGGGAATTTGGGATAACTTTAAAAAAATTAAATTTCAGGTATTTTCATAAAAGGTTCGACAACATAATTGTAATTCGAGGGAATTTGATTGGACTTTTTGTGGGGGGAGATTTTGCTTTTTAAATTCTCAAGAATCTCATGGAAATTTCAGGTAATTTGTCTGGAATTTGGGGTGATGGATTTGTAAATTTTAGGGAATTTGCTTAGATTTTTTTCTAATTTACATTTGATTCATGGGGAACATTTTTATTAGGATTTTTTGGCATTATGATGACAAAGTTTTACTGAAACATTTAGGGAATATTTTAGAAATTTTGGTGTGCTTTTTATGGACTACGCTAAAATATTAAGAATTTTCAGATAAATTTTGGAAAATTTGTGGAAAATATTTTTTACAATTCAGATTTGTTAAAATTTCAAACTTAACAGGCTCTGCATTTCCAAAATAAGAAAGAAAACTCAAAAATGTCTTTCCAACAAAAGGTGGATATATAATATGGGGATATAATATGGTACTGGAATAAGCTTAGGTATAAAACTAGTAAATAAACAATACATGATTTGTTCATTAATTTTGTTACATTTCTAAAATGTAATCTTTATAGCAATAGTTTTGCTTGTAACAGAGTCATTTATTTTCCTTATTTTAACTTTTAACTCATGTAAAGACACAATATCTTCCACTTATGTTCGACCTTATTAAAGGTTTACGCTGAATGACCGCTGGGAGGCAGCAGCGATTTCACTAATACTTAGAGTCTGTGAGTAGGCACCAACGAAGAAGAAGGCATGTAAACAGGAAGTAACATAATCGACATCCTCTAGTTAGTAGATTCGTCTCAGTTTTCGTTATATTTCTGTGAAAATAGACAGTGTAGCTGTGGCTTGTATTAGCCCATGAGTTTTTGAAGGGTTATTTAAGTGAAAATTGTCCCCTCTATTCCTTTTTCGTCGATTATTCGTCATTTTATTTGTTCTTCCGTTATGTCGGGTTCGATGACCTCAGGGGAAGGAATGAGCAACGACCAGTTATTTCAGCAGGTAAAACATCCAAATACCCTCCCTAATACTTTGGATATTATTTATGTTTTCAGTTTTAACAGTTTTATACGGAGATCAGGCCAAAAAACCTTTATTTTGAATCAGGATAATGGTGAATGGAGCCAGCCTGTAAAAACTAAACCCCGGACTCTTCAGTATCTCTGTCGACTTTAATGTTTTAGATAAAATCACACTTTGTGATTTTTAAAATCCTCAGTATCTCTGTCGACTTTAATGTTTTAGATAAAATCACACATTGTGATTTTGTCTAAAATCTTCAGTATCTCTGTCGACTTTAATGTTTTAGATAAATCACACATTGTGATTTTATCTAAAATCCTCAGTATCTCTGTCGACTTTAATATTTTAGATAAAATCACACTTTGTGATTTTTAAAATCCTCAGTATCTCTGTCGACTTTAATGTTTTAGATAAAATCACACTTTGTGATTTTTAAAATCCTCAGTATCTCTGTCAACTTTAATGTTTTAGATAAATCACATTGTGAGTTTTATGTAGAAACTGATTTCAAGGTTTTTAACAGAGATGTAAAAAACACAATTACTGGACTCAAGCAAAAGTACAGTTGCTCTGGTTAGAATTTCCTTCACAAGTAGAAGAAATGGTCTATAAATTTACTCAAGTGAAAGTATTAAACCTAAAGTTTACTTATTTTTTAAAAATATTTACTGTTACTACTTAGAGTACTGAGTCATTACTGAAGGGTTGTACAGTAAAATACGATCTTTCCTTATTGGCAATAACAAATAAATAGATCTCTGTTCAGGGAGTGTCACACCTCCATAATAAAGCAAAATAGACAACAAAATTTAAAAAGTTGATTAGACTCAAAGAGTCAAGTTTAACACTGTAGGCGTGTCTATATACATAAATCAATGCCACTGAATTAATAGAGATTCTGTCCTCCCTCTTGCAGATATCGCTGCTGCGCTGGCTGAACTCACAGAGTGAAGAGGACCGCAGATCTCTGGCAGCAGTGACAGGCATTCAGGTGGCCAAAGAGCTTTTTAACCGGCTCACAGGTCAGGACCAAGTGGACGCTTACAAGGTAACTGTGCTTCCTGGGATTAGAGAGTGAGTGCCAAATGTGAAGGAATAGTTTACACCAAAGTACGTGAACCAAATAAATGAGATATTTTAAAACAACCAACATGAAATTGGCAGAAGAGAATAATAATAATAATAATAATAACAATAATAATACATTTATTTTATGATAATAATAATAATACATTTATTTATAAAGTGCTTTCAGTCAAAGTGCCATCCAAAGATTAAAAAAAAAACAGAAGTAAAAACAAAATAACAGTAAGAACATTTAAAAATCTGAAAACATTTAAAAACATTCTGAACTATGAAAGGACACCAGAAAACAGAAACAATCTAAGACTCACATGCAGCAGTAAACCTGGATCTTCAGGGGACTACTCAATTTTAGACTTTGTATTTAATTTATACCAGTTAATCTCAAATGACGATTATTTAGAAAGATTGCATTATTGGTAGATTTAGTAACAGTAACAAAACAATCAGAAAGACATGCTTTTGAATGGCTTTAGAAACTTTTTATTAGCTTTTTAAACAGGAGAAGTGAAGACAGAGGGCAGACTGTCCCCTTGATAGTTAGTGTAGGATGGTGTTGATCTGTAAAATATGGACTTTATCCATAAAATTATAAAAATTAAGAGCACAGAAAGCTACTTTAGCCGGTTGTGTGATGGCAACAGAGCATGATTATTTGGCATATATTTTTTAATCGTATGTTTCAGCCCTGTGATTAATTAATAGAAATTAAACAAAAACTTACACAGAAAATAAATCACCTGAAGATGCCTGCCTCTGCAGGTAGACTGTTTTGGTGCATAAAAAGAGAAAGTGTGCTATCCAAACTGTCTTTTATGGGCACATAAGAGCCCAGCCTCCTAGGAGCACAAAGCAATCACACAAATGTAAGGGTTCATCAAATCAGACAGGTATGGTGGTGAAGTGGCATTCACAGTTGTACAAGTCAGCAGCACATAAAGTCTACTTTTGCCTGAACAGGAAGCCAATGAAGAGAGACCAGCGCTAGACAGAGAAACTCAAGTGTGAGTTATGAAATTAGTCAGGAGTTTTGTAAAATGAAGACAACATTAATAGTACCAATGAATTATAATACCTTTTTAGTGTTTCACAGTGACAGACATTTTAAATTTTGGAGCTTTTTCTATGCTTATAATATTAGAGTTAGAAAGTTTAACCATTCGGTTACCAAGAAAGATCATAAACTCAAACATGGCAAATAAGCCCAATTTAAAATTTCTACTTCATCTACAGTAGCCATCAGAAGGGAACACTTTATAAGTTAAACCTTTTATCACTCTATTATCATTACATGCAGGATGTTTACCTTTAATAGTTTAACAACAGAGCACAGTGGGGTTTGACTTTCAAAAACTTAGAATACTATCTAAACAAGTTAGCTCCTCTCTCATTATCTTATGAGCTGGTAACCATTCAGACTGATGTTTTGTTTCTGCAGAGAGAATGCATCCTGGGCATCTCACAGTTCATCAAAGAGAACCCTCGAGCCTCGCAGAGTCAGATCAACGCCGAGGTGGAGAAAAGAGTTTTGGTTTTCGCCGCTCGAGTCAAAGCTCTGGAGTCGGCTCCGCTCCTCTGAAGGACAGATTTAAATATGTATACCAGATGATTTCAGAACAGCTTATCTTTATAAAGGAAACTTTATGATTCCACGTCTTTTTATATTTTGATGTATTTGTGTAATTATTTTCCTTTTTATAATTATCACTTAATGAACTGCTTTATTCAGAAGTCTATACCATATTCAGAGAAATAAAAGCATGAGGGACCACTGAGGCTTAGACTTAGATGTGAAATAAAAAAAAAACAGCTCAGTCCTTTAATTGTAGTGAAATTTATGTTGTAAGAGTTGGAATAGTGCTGGAATTTGCTGCTGTGAGGCAGAGGAATCTGTGACATCAGCTGTTTTCCTGTGTTAATGCCTTAAATTTTGTGTTAATGAAGAGGAGAAGCATATTCTTTGTTAATCCTTGAGGGGAAATTCAGTTTTCACCCTTTTTTTTTAACATGTTACACACATTTAGGATAGGAATGCTCACGTTAACAACCCACATCACACTCAATGACCAATCTGTACCTCTATGGCTCTTTAAATAAAAATCCCTATATACTTTCAGTTTTACGGTGCTGTTCTTGAATCAGAGATGTTCTGACTAAATGTGAAAACATGGACTTTCTTTCCTCCTGCTTTCATTCAGTCCATGGAGGTCTTTTTCCATTTGCCTTTTTCCCACTTTAATCAGTGTTTTCATAGTGATATGAATCCAGACTCTTTAAGTGATCTGGATCATTTAGCTCAGTCCAGTAAGAAAAAACAGAGCCCCTCTCTGTTCCCACTGTCTCTTTATTTGGTATCATGTTGGCTTATAAGAAAACCAAATTTATCAATGTTTTGACCTATTATTGATATGTGTGTATACATTTTACAGAAATAGTTTATTATAATTCAACTCTAATTCCCACAATAACTCTGTAGTAGTGAAGTAAAGATCATCCCTTTATTCTGTTGTGTATTTATAGAATAGAAAAGCACCCCTCTCACATAAGAGTGACTCCTGGACTTTCTTACACAGGTGGATCTAAAAAATATATAAATTCATGAAAAAGTTAAGTTTTTCCTGTGATTTAATTCAAGAAGTGAAACTTTCATACATTCTAGATCTTCATCTTGATGATTACGGCTTAACATTTACAAAAAGCAAAAGAAAAAATTAGAACATCACAAAGCATCAGTCCAAAAAAGGTTTTAAAATACAGAAATGTTGTGGTTCTGGAAAATTCCACTCATTTATGCTCTCAGTAACTGGTCAGAGCCCATTTTGCACAAATTATTGCATCTCTGCTTTTGTCATGGAGCCGATCAGTCCGTGGCACTGCTGGGGTGTTATGAAGCCCAGGTCGCTCTGATAGCAGCCTTCAGCTCATCTGGATTGTTGAGTCTGGTGTCTCATCTTCCTCCAGAGATTACGGGGTTCAGGTCAGACTAATTGGCTGGTCTATCAAACACAGTAACACCATGGTCAGTAAACCAGTTTCTGGTAGTTCTGGATTCACTCTGGGCAGGTGAAAAGGAGATCAGTATCGCCATAAAGCTTCTCGGCAGATGGAAGCATGAAGGGCTCTGAAATCTCCTAGTAGATCGCTGATAGCTTTGGCTCTGGGCTTGATAAAGACCAGTGGACCCCAAATCATCACTGACTGTGGAAACTGGAAACACTGGACTTCAAGCACCTTGGATTCTGGGTCTCTCTGATCCTCCTCCAGACTCTGGGACCTGGATTTACAAATGAAATGTCAAATTTAGTTTCAGCTGAAAACAGGACTTTGGACCACTGGGTAACAGTAGTTCTTTTTCTCCTGAGCCCTGGTGGGACATTTATAACGCTGTCTGTGGTTCAGGATTTCCTTGACACTACGATACCTGTAGTCCGTTTCCTGGACCAGTCTGTTTGGTGACTCTTGATCCACTGACTCCAGTCTCAGTCCAGTCCTCATGAAGCTCTCCAAAATTCTTGAATCTGCTTTGTTTGACAATCCTCTGAAGGCTGGGCTCATCCCTGTTGGTTCTGCTCCTTTTTTTATCACATTTTCCCTTCCAGTCTATTTTCCATGAATCTGCTTTGATACAGAACAGCCTGCCCTTCCAACAATGACCTTCTGTGGCTCACCCTCCTTGAGAAG